>NC_064920.1:232268128-232360489 GCF_023897955.1 Schistocerca gregaria
CATCCAGTTTTGTTTGCCCTAAGTCTTTCTCCGCGTTAACTCTTTACGAAACTTCGGCAACACAAAATTGGAGAAAAGTACTGTAGTGATAATTTGTGTCCTTTTACACTGAGGACTCTTATTGGAAGCACCAAAGGAGCTCATAATACCAACATTGCCATCGCTGGAAACAAAACCGCTAACTCTAAATGTTTTTGTCGGTGGTGGAAACATAAGAGAGGCTCACTGGTAAAACGCATTAGGGCGTCAGAGCGCTCTACAGGCGTAACTATGAAATAACAATTGATAAATTCGAAACCAGAATGCGCAGCTTTATTCAGTACATATTGAGGGGGCCCAAATTATTAGCGGAAACTCACGGTACCGCCTCAGCCGTCCCTAGCCTCGTAAAATCGGATGTTTATTTTGAAAATAAAAACTCTATAGTGTTATTTGTAAGTTAAAAATCAGTTTAAGTTTCTATTTTTAATCACGTAGACGATATACTGTTTGAAAGAGGATCATTTTTTTAAGCACTTGTATATTCTCGGACAGACTAATTACAAATACGTAATAACTACAGTCGGTACACTAAGCAAGTAATAAATGAAACCAAGAAGCAATTTAGAAAGGGAATTAAAAGCTGATGAGGAAGAAATAAAAACTTTAAAGTTTGCCAATGACAATGTCATTCCATTAGAAGCGACAAAGGGTTTGGCAGTCTAATGAAATGGAAAGTGTCTTGAAAAGAGATTGTAACATGAACGTCAACAAAGGTAAAGGAAGGTTAATGCAATGTAATCAAATTGATACAAGCGATGCTGGGGAAATTTGATTAGGAAATGAGACACCATTAGTAGTAAATAACTTGTTATATGGGCAGCAAAATAGCGGATGATAATCTAAACAGAGAGGACTGTACCCCAGACTGGCAACAGTAAGAAAAACTTTTCTAAAATAGAGGAATCTGTTAGCATCTACCGCCAATTTTAGTGTTAGGAAGTCGAAAATAGGCGATTTGTATGGTGTTTGGCTTTGTACGGAAATGAACCTTGGACGACAAGCAGTTTATACAAAAAAACTTTAGGGGCTTTTGTAATGTGGTGCTATAGAGAATGCTGAAGATAAGACGGGTAACTCTAACAACATATGAGGTACGAATCGAATCGGGGGAAAAATAAATTGAAGCACAACTTGACCAGAAGAAGGGGTCAGTTAATAGGTCACATCCTGAGATATCAAGGAATCATCAGTTTGGTAATGGAGAGTGTGTGGGGGTTAAAATTTTAGAGCAGTATTAAGGCTTAAATACAGTAACCAGGTGCAAATGGATACAGGTTGCAATTCAGAGTGAAGAGGGTTGCCAGGATGGTCGAGAATAGAGAACAGCATCAAACCAGTCTCCAGAATGAGATTTTTCACTCTGCAGCGGAGTGTGCGCTGATATGAAACTTTCCTGGCAGATTAAAACTGCGTGCCCAACCGAGACTCGAACTCTGAACCTTTGCCTTTCGCGGGCAAGTGCTCTACCAACTGAGCTACAGAAGCACGCTTCACGCCCGGTACTCACAGCTTTATTTCTGCCAGTATCCGTCTCCTACCTTTCAAACTTTACAGAAGGTCCTGTTTACATGGCAGACGCTTCATCCGTCTGAGCCACCGAGGACACAGATGAACAGCGCGACTGCAGGGAATTACCCCAGACCCAGATTCCCAACTGTTCACAATCTACATACGTGACGTATGTAATAGATATTTGCCCATCCACTCATTACTCGCGCACACTAAGGTGACGATTCCCGTAAGAGTTCGGGCAACCTGTGTGCATTCGCACAGACGAAGGTCAATGGCTGGGTAGCCTCTAACTATATATATGAAGATAGTAACTGTTCTCGAAAGAACAGATACCAATTTTTCCGTCTTCATTTGTAATAGCCTAGTTTTGTATGTACACAGCAATCAATATTGCAAACTGTTATCTCGTTGAGGCAGCTGTCTATGATGGTCTCGCTATTTCCTGAGCAGCGTATATACTCCCGTATACCACGACAGCGCACTGCGAACACGCAGATGCCAATCACAAAGTGTTAGCCCGCCGTCGCAGACCCGGAAGACTAAAGGAGCGGCTGTGAAAGTCAGCGGGTCACGATCCTTTTGGGGCCAATTCGCCAGTGAGCCGCGTCGGCTGAACTTTCACTGTCGACGAGGAAGCAAGCGTACGGCACAGGCGAACGGGGATACCGCTTCGACAGAACAAAAACCGGGCCCGTTATAAAAACCTGAACGGCTTTTTTATTCTCGCAGAACTTGGTCACTCGATTGAAATTTCCACGAGGAGACGCCAACACTAAAAATATCAGGCGCTACGTGCCACGCGTTTACTTCGCCGAAACGCAACTCCGTGAAAAAGAACACAACCGCAAACAACATATAAGCACAACCGGAAGCATTCTGAAGAGCACTGGAGCATTTCGTCTGTATTGTCCATTGCGAGAACACAGCAATCGCCCCATAAATGGAGAAGGTAAGATTTACGCTGAAAATATTGCAAATTTTATACTTCTCCTTTGATACAAACTGCACAGTAGTTGTATGAATTTCATAAGTTTGTTGCCATGTGTAGCTTCTTTATTCCTGGTACGGTAATTACGAAGGATATATTACGTGAGGCTTACCCGAGGAAAAAATATTTCGAGGACGTTTGATGCTGTGCACAACAAATAAATTCATTTTCGGAAACCTGACATTTTGTCGTGAAGACTGTGATTGACTTTTTATTACGTAAAATTGATTACATCGCTAACTGATGACCCCCACCACTGGCCATCAGCAGAACGACTGAGAGGATCTCAGAGTTTCACAAAGCATTGTTTGATGACATCTGCTACTGCTTTCAATCGGCCCGATGATGGCCAATAGTTGGTTACCGGTTAACGATGCAAAACATTATCTATGATTGTCTCAAAGAAATATTTCGTGTACAGCTAAAGAATGGTTGTTAGTTTATTTCTCCTGGTCATTGTTTACAAAATAAAGGAAACGAATTGACAACTTTACGAGACAAGGTAGAGCCTCAAAATCTGGATAAGTTACTATACTCAAACTGATCAGATGACACCAAATTCCCGGTTTGTACGAGGATCACTTCAAAAGAAATGCACACTATTTTTGTAAAAATACAGTTTTCATTCTGCATGTGTGAAAGTTTTACAGTATGTAGATACATCCTTCCCGCTTGTTAGTACAACCTGTTCCCGTGAGTGGCGCCGTCACAGCATGTCTTCAAGATGGCTGCTACACTTTACGTCCGTTAGAAGCAACGTGCTGTCACAGAATTCCTGTGCTGTGAAAACGAGACAGTGGGAAACATCCATAAAAGGTTGAAAAAGGTGTATGGAGATGCTGCTGTCGATCGCAATACAGTTAATCGGTGGGCAAGCAGGTTACGTGATGAAAGCGGGCACGGCAATACTCAGTATTGTCCTCGCAGCGGCAGGCCTCGCACTGCACACACTCCACACAATGTGCAGAGAGTTAACGAATTGGTGACTGCTGACAGACGCATCAAAGTGAACGAATTGTCACGCTACGTTGGGATAGGGGAAGGAAGTGTTTGCAGAATACTGAAAGTGTTGGCGTTAAAAAAAGGTTTGTGCCAGGTGGGTTCCCAGGATGTTGACAGTGGCTCACAAAGAAACCAAGAAAAACGGTTGCAGCGAAGTTTTGGAACAGTACGAGAATGGTGGAGATGAATTACTTGGAAGACTTGTGACAGGTGATGAAACATGGCCCCATCATTTTTCACCAGAGACGAAGAGTCAATCAATGGAGTGGCATCATGCAAATTCACCCAAGAAAAAAAATTTCAAAACCACACCTTTTGCTGGAAAAGTTATGGCTACGATGTTTTTCGATTACGAAAGACTTGCTTGTGGACATCATGTCAAGTCGAACCACCATAAATTCTGATGCATATGTGACGACAATGAAGAAACTTCAAGCCCGAGTCGTGTTCGACCACATCGGCAAAAGCACGCTGTTGCACGACAATTCACGGCCACATGTCAGTCAAAAAACCATGGAAGCGATCACTAAACTCGGATGGACAACAATGAAACACCCGCCTTATAGTACTGACCTGGCTCCATGTAACTATATCATCTCTTTGGGAAACTGAAAGACTCTTCGTGGAACAAGGTTTGATAATGATGACTCCCTTGTGCACGCTGCCAAACATTGGCTCCAACAGGTTGGCCCAGAATTTTTGCGGGTATACAGGCACTGGTTCCAAGCTTGCGTACGGCAGTTGAGAGGGATGGAAATTATGTGGAGAAATGAAAATATTGTTTCTAAAGGATGTATCTATACACTGTAAAACTTTCAAAGCTGTAGAATAAAAGACAAACTTAAAAAAATAGTGTGCATTTTTTTAAATTTTTTTTTAGTGACCGTCGTTATAGATGTGTATTGGTATGCTGTGTACGATTGTAGCGAGGAATCCAAATAGACGGACGAGTCACCTAAAACTATATCGCATCCCTTCAATATGAGAGATGGCGAAAATGTAGCAGGGAGACAATTGAAGACAAGGTTAAATAAAAGCGGATCAGTGACTGCAGATCTGATAACTCCAAACTGTACGCCACCTCACCTTCTCCCTTTATCTGCCGTATTCTGGCGATGAAACTTTTCTCTTGCAGTATTCAAATGTTGACTCCCGGGACGAACCATTTGCGGTGTGGCAACGTTGGTTTTGGGAGGGGCGGGGTAATAAGATTTCTTACAGTTTACAGAATTTTACGTGTGTCTCAAAATCTCACCGTCTCATTTGTGATTAATGTTGCGACGACTACCACCGAAGAGTTACCCATTCGTCGAGCTCAGCGGAAAATTGTGTAGACAACGGCTGACCTAATTTAACTACTGCTTTCACAACGCCACGCAGTACGAGAAAAACTTCAGAGGCCCAATGACCTAGCACCTGCCACAGGAAATGACGAAATGACCGCCTTCCCGGAAACGACATGCAACTTCTACGAACGGCGCGTTAAGACTGAATCGTCGTACAGCATTCTTGCACCAAATCTAGTGGTACTCAGGAGGGTAGTTTACCTTAGTAGTGTACTACACTTTAATAGAAAGTTGCAGCAACGAATTTTTTTCTACATCCCCGCAAAGGTAGTGTTGTATTTGGGAGTTTTATTCTGCACTGCATGAGAACCTACCAAAGTAGTAATGTATCTATCAGTTAAGAGCAACTCGAAGTTTGATACAACGCTTCGATTGAACTGTTACTAAGGGCATGAAAGGCTAACCAGAAAAGGGTGAGGTTGGGTAAGTGGAGGAGTGGAGTTTTCTACGGGAATAAGAAAGAAGTGTGGCTATGTATCAAGCGCATTTAAGATCTCGCAGGCTAGGTTATTCCTTGACACGTAACAGCACACTTACAATACATTACTGCACACGAAATTTGTTGGCCATTTCATCGCCGACAGTCTAATCTCTCCTCCAACTCTTGTGTACCTACTATTAACTATCATTCGTAAAAGAATGGTATGAATGTCAGACGGAGGGGGGGGGGGGGGGCATTCTGCAGCATATCTGTCCCTCACGGCACTCTCCAGTTCTCCAGCAGTTCTCTCACCTGGCAATGGCAACGCTGCAGTGTGATCTTCGTACATGGATACATTTTCCTTGAACACTCGGTAAACTTCGAAAATTCTCGCCATAACTTGTTAACCTAACACTGGATGCCATTGCTCTATATCGCTCGTAGCGCAAGCTGCAATGGACAATTAGCCTCCATGACAAGAAGACCCTAAATGTTCCAACGCACACTGGTGTGTACCCAAGTCAGATGCGGCAAATGAAGCTGTTGTCTGTGGTATAATGCCTTTTACGGAGTTGCCACATATCCCGAGTTATGCGGGATTGTCCCGAATACCCACCTGAAAACCCATTTCCCCATTAAACCTTGTCAGGATAGGTAAAAATTCGGATATACAAAAAATGGAGAATATTCCATATAATACTTTCCATCGTGCGTTTGAAAGTGAAGGTCATTTATGTAGAAGTTACTGAAATTTAAAATTCTACGTTTAGTTTCAGCAAGAGAGCTCAGTTGGCAAACCTGAGTCGACAACCATTGTCTTCGTGCAGAGTCAGGAGTCGATAATAACAGTATTTAATCGTTCTCTGCAAGACCAACTAAGTAGTACTGAGTAATTTCCTTCCTCTGTCGCACAACTCGATCCTCTGTATATGATGATCGTGTCAAATGATTCAAAATAGAAGGGGCCGATTACTTACAGTGTGGCTTAGACTGTCTTGACAAAGGATTCGACTTTAAAGAGAGCATGTACAAAACTTCCAAACCACCTTCATTAACAGGCGAACAGTGCTCAATTCCAGGAATGGCTTCTCTATGTGCACTTCGTGTAGGTGACGATTTGATGTTCGAAGAACGTGTGCAATCAAACGCCTCTCACAAAGAAGAAGAGAACTTTTTTAACCTGAAATCTGATAAGTGGATGAAATTTTTTCGTCGTTATGACAACTATGAAAACCTGTTCAAAGTTGTGTCTTCCGTTTGTTATACTTTATTCCAATGCTACTCTAGAAAGAATTTTCAACCTGATAAAGAACACTTTGATTACTGACAGAAATTGATTGTCAATGGCTAGATTAGAAGCTGACATGAACTACGGTACACATTTACATGCTGGCAGTTTCATCGTTTTTTCAACGGGGAAGAAGGGAAGGTACTACTAAGAAGTGGGCGAAAGTATTAACAAGGTTAAATGCAATATTTTATTGTATTGTATTTTGAATTTTAGGCTTTTGTGTGTTTGTCTAGGTTTCGTAAAACATCCCTATTTTGTTCAACTCTTGTTGGGCTCTCACTAGCGCCCATCATCCCGACACTCACTTTCTTATGTGCATCATCAGCTATAATAACCAGGACCCGGATTTTAATGACTAATCATTTTTCCTGAACTTTAGGGTGAATTTTAGAACAGTTTATGCACTTATCCAAGTAGAAAAAGTAGTTTTATTGTAAATTCATGCTCAAGGTTTTTTTTTATAGTATATGTCATATTTTCGGCCATCTTTGGTCAAAATGTATATATTTACCGTATATTTAAGAACAGAAGAATACAAACATGAAAATGTTGCTCACATGATAATGTTTAGGTGATATTGTCACAAATACAACAATTACTACGAAGCTTTATTTGTCACGACTATAGTATACAATCAGGTAAAACACTAGTCGATTCGCTGACGTAAGACATCGTTGCGAGGAGTCGACAAAACACTCACGAAGCCAGAAAAGGCGGCTTCCTACGTAATAAACATCGCACATGTGGTGACAGTAGTCTCTCAGGCAATTAGAGATCGACTGCTGTGATCTGCGCAACAGGTAACGGATTGCTGCAATCCGTGGCTCCTGTGTGAGGACCTCTAATAGTTAATAGCAAGTAACATTTAAATACTACCAAATATATAGTTCTTCGTACAATTCTGAATCGTTAGCTTTAATGTGACGCCAAATCCTTATTCCCCCAGTGTTCATCAATCACGCTCAGCAATTCGTTTTCGTGACACAAAGCAGAAGTATTAAAATATATGTCAGTAAATTGTCAGGCAGTCTTGTTTTGCTGCTAATGTATTTACTCGCACTGAACTGCAGCAGCTGCGTCGCATTACAAGCCGCTGAGGACAGTAAAATTGTTCGGGGCTGGGTTACGCTGCGATAAGGGCTCGCGTAATGATAAAAACGTGGAGGATGGCTTAAAAGGTCGTATAAGTCATCCTGACGCTATCGGGCGGGCAGCACGAAGACATCGGCGATGCCTACTGACTACAGCCACTGAACTCATGCCCTGTCAGTCAAGTAACTATTGCAGAAACTAAATCATCATGATAAAACTACAGTCCATGCGATTTGCGAAATGATCTGTGATGATGATTACTGTGTACACGGCGGTAACCAAATCACAGTTCGCCTGATTATGATGTAACGCAATGTATGACATATGTTCTTGAGCCAGTTATACTCTTCCCCGTTTGGAGCTGCTATTTTCGAGGTCTGCTCTCAGCGAATTTGGACTTTCAGCGGCCGGATGGCCTTCCAGTGGCCTTGTGGGCTTAACCGAATCCGGGAACTTAGCAGAGTTCGCAATCTGTGTGTGAATGGTGTAATTCCCAACCTGCGTCCTTTCCGTATTTTAACAATCTGTTTTCAGCGTATGCGGATCGAGAACGAAATACCGAATCGGAACTTGCTAAACAGATGTTATAAGCTGCTTTAAGATCTCGTCTAAAATAGTACCTGTAATAAACTGACCGATATTACGTAACTATTACGTGTGACTGTACCACGTTGGATCGCGCAAACCTTTACGATTTAATTTTCCAAGTTTCCAAGGAGCTCTCATTTTTACACTGTGAATTATCTCTATTTCTTCTGTCCAACTTGTTCACAGTCTAACATGCACAGTTGTGACACTCACTTTTATGAAAATTATTGCATTCTGTAATAGTTGGCACGACCCTAGTGACACTGGTTGCGAGATCAACCGCAGGATTTTTCAATTAATTATTTTTCTATTTAATTAACGAAATCGTTATTTCATTCTTGTGTTCTCGGCATTAGTAAGTGATTAAAAGACTTGAATGACCCACAAATACAAAAACCGTCGAATTTCACTAATTCAATGACATCAGCTATAACTTATTCATGAAGAAATACTTTCGAGTTTGTGTATAATGGCAGCTTACTCCGCTGAGAGTAAGATAATATAAATACATATTTCATACATGAGCAGCATATATATATCTGTTGTCTGTTCTCGTTATGATCGGCAGTTTCCTTGACACGTAATATACTTTTACGGAGTCTAATAACTTAATCATTCTTACACTTCAGTCGACTTTCTAATACACGAATGTTTTGTAAATATAATTTATTTTGCTTCAAACGCGCATATGTTTAAAATTCTTGCTGCTTGTGGCTCAGTTGTAGTAATATTGAAGAATTAGTTTTTTGTGTGTCGAGAAACTTTTCTATTGATTTTGAAGTTTTATTATCACGTCTGTGTGGTTTTCCCTTCAGCTTAAGTTGTATCTGCTTCTATAGTACATTCACTGATTTGACTGATAATGTTAGGGAGAAAACTTTGCCCTGTAACACACATTTTCATTTCTCCCAGGGTGCTAAGGTGGGATAATTGTCTAGTTATAGCCGAATCTGATGGCAATACAAACGCTCCCAATCATCCTGTAGTAGCTTTCTGTCCGCTTGGGGCGCTTCTGTCAGAGTGTCTAACAGAAATTATTAGGAATGTACTGACTGTGTGGGTGAAACTGTGATTTTGTTGCTGTTTTCTTCGCCGTTTCCACCTCCGAATACAACTCCCATCACCCAGTTTTTTGTCTGTACATCATTCTGTCTGAAATTACAGAGTAATAAACCTAGGATCGTTCTAGATCTTTTACGACTTGTCGAATCCAGTCGTTCCGTGTACGCTAAAATTTTGCACGTCAGCCCTGTTGCTGGGAGTCCGGGATGGGTCCACAAAGTTTTAACATTTTTCTTTGTCGGGCGCCGGTTTTGATCACTATGGATTAGCACGGGCGCCGGTTTTGATCACTATGGATTAGCACAGAAGAGGCGTATGAACAACCAGTAATCCACTGCACTGTGTCGACAGAAATCGGCTGCATGTTTCTCAGTTTACACAGTTCTTTAGAAAAATCTAGTTTTCACTTTTAACAATGGAATGGAGAATTCAACAGGAAATAATACTTGTATAAACTGGCTTCCGATTTCGTAGTCATTAGGGAAGGAGTGGGGGAATAAACGGACTGCGTAATATCTAAGTACACATTAGTCACTTGTGTTTACGTTCCAAGCGAATGATGAAGGAAGGACACTTTTTGATAGTAAGGCGATGAAAATCTAAAACAGCTATTATGTTAAACGCTGCTGTTGATGTTATGGTCGTCAGTCCCAATACTGATTTGGTGCAGCTCTCCATGCTACTATATCCTGGGCAACCATCTCTATCTGTTAATAACTATTGCAACTTAAAGCCTTCTGACTATGCTTAATGTATTCATTTCTTCGTCTTCCTCTACATTTTTTACACACACACACACACACACACACACACACACACACACCACTTTCCTCCAGAATTAACCTGGTAGTCCGTTTAGAGCTCCTGTCGACGATAATACCATCGGAGTCAGCAAGATCTCCAATTGGAAGATTACGGAGCTGGAAATCGCTAATTCCTTTTCTAGGAAATCATTCCGGCATTCACTTAACGTGATTTGGCGGAATCACGGGAAAACTAAATCTGGATGGGCGGTTGCACATTTGAACCACCGCTCTCCCGGATACAATAGGCCAATGTCTTACAGGAACAAAAAAAGAAAAAAAAGCATTTTGTAAACCTGAAATGTAGCATGGTACATAAATGTGTGTGGGGCTCCCAATACAGTGTGTTCAAGTCCCTCAATAGATGTTATTCATTACTGACAGAATTTAAAATGTTGTCATAAAATAGTCATTAAGAGATTTTATCCTATGATACAGGCTTAACACAATGAGTCAACTATGAAAGTTAATAACTATGTTTAAGTCTTTGGGCAGTATAATCACGGCACGCAAAATATACAGATTATATTCATCAAGTAAGTGAAAACGAGAGAGACTGCGAAAAGGCCTTATGTATAATTTCAGAATTTTTCTGAACTATTATCCACAGCCACCCTCCTCCCATAAATGAATGAAATGCATAAGTTTATCGCTTACTAAATGTTCGCTGTTCACATGATAATCTTCAGCATCAAGCATTACGTATTAACTTAATATTTATTTATTACCAATTCTTTTCGTCACCCATTTTTCAGACAGTATCCACGTGTGCCTCTGAATATAGGATGGTTGCCCAGAAAGTAATTCACTGCACTTTTTTTTCTCAGCCGAAAACAATGCTACGAATGCGAAACGTTACGTACGTATTATTTGAAGTCTCAGCGTAGCTGCAGGACAGTTTCAAGATGGCGTCTGTAGGTGATGTACGTTACAAGCAACGTGCTATCATTGAATTTCTCACTGCAAATGAAGAAATTGTGGGGAATATTCACAAACGCTTGTGCAAAGTCTATGAAGCATCTGCTGTCAACAGAAGTAGAGTTAGTCGCAGGGCACGGAGAGTGTGGCCATCAAAAGGCGGTTCGGCAGAGTTCCCGATTTGCAGCGGTCGGAGAGACCAACCACGGCTGTCACAACTGACCTAGCCCCCTTGTTTGGGCCGTTAAAGGACCCC
Organism: Schistocerca gregaria; assembly: GCF_023897955.1. NCBI lineage: Eukaryota > Metazoa > Arthropoda > Insecta > Orthoptera > Acrididae > Schistocerca > Schistocerca gregaria. The sequence continues at coordinate 232,279,450 of NC_064920.1, forward strand.
ATTCGCGGAAGACATTTTGAGAACGATGAGGAGGTAATTCACACAGTGAAGCAATGGCTGCGCCACCAGGACAACATGCCCCTGATTCGCGCTGGAGGAAGGCCATAGAAGAGGATGGAGATTATGTGGAAAAGCAGGGTGTGTAGATAAAACATTTTTTCTTGTTTAATTCTCATTAGGTTCAATAAGCAATTGTTGAAGAAAAAATGCGGTGCATTACTTTCTGGGCAATCCTCGTACATGACAGTTCGGTTCTTTAAAGAATAGACTTGGGAGGGGAGGGGGGGAGAGGGGTGATTACTTTTGCTATCTGTAAAGTTCTTTTTCAGAATCGATGTCAATTTCCAAAGTATATATGAGATTACAACAAATTATTGTTGAACAGCAAAAAGTATTTTCAAGATAAGTGTCCCATTAAACCGGTGGACGAAGCCCCAATTACTCCCGCGATCAATGTTCCGCGCTGAGCAGCACTGCAGCGATCGTACGCGCCACACACCGAACGCTGAAGCACGTGCGTTAATTGCCGTGTTCCGGTTAAGCAACATCCTGCGTCAGTGCACACGCTTCGGAGGCTGGTTGCTGCGGCGCTCGCAGAACGCGCGCTTTGTCAGTAGTTTTTGCGCCACACAAAACTGATCACAAAGCATCTCACATTAAGGACTAAAATGTCAGCACTGACACGCAACTGCTGGTTTCCACGTTCATCGGGGATCGTGTCGTAAAGAGGCCATGCACACCAAAGTGTAACAATCCAGAGTTGTTAATGAATTGTTCAGTATATTGAAGTCCGCAGCACGTGGTCTTGCAGTAGCGTTCCCGCTTCCCGCGCACGGGGTCCCGGGTTCGATCCCGGGCAGGGTCTGGGATTTTCGCTGCCTCGTGATGACTGGGTGTTGTGTGTTCTTCATAATCATTTCATCATCATTGACGCACGCAAGTCGCCGAAGTGGCGTCAACTGAAAAGAACTTGCAATACGGCGGCCGAACTTCCCCGCATGGGGCCTCCCGGCCAACATTGCCATACGATCATTTCATTTCACTATATTGAAGATTTGCAGTTGTGCTCGCTTCTTCAATCGAGTGTTATTTCGTAACAAGTTGCTTGATGAAGTTGTAAGGTGGCTATAATTTCGCACCTTAACAAGAACTCATCCACATACTTTGCCGTGATCTACAAATACAATTAGGTATCATGTGACACGTTGTACATCGTGTATATGAATATATGACATTGTCACGTACGTCTTGTAAATAATTGTTAACGCTTATTGCATGAAAGGTGACGGAGTGGCATTATTATAAAAAATGGCGTAATGAATGATTGCCTATACTAGTAGACTTTGGAAGAAGACATTGGAGAAAAAACGGCAGGCAGAACTCAAGGTCTGAGTGGTAGGCTCGCACAGGTGTTGCTCCTGCTTAAACACAGGAAGTAGCTAGACAGACGTCGTGGCACCTAAGCTCTGGAGCACAATAGGGTGACGGCCGGCCACTATTGTAGTCGGGGCCGGAAGGATAACAAGATAATACTTCGGAACACTGAAAATCTTGGACGCAGGTAAGAGGAACGAACAAGCTGCACCTCGGAAACCACGCAGGCTGGGTTATTTCCAAGGATTTTGACTCGGAAGCGTACCATTGTACAAGTATAGGTTTTTCCTCGCGAACTTTTCGCGCTGTACGACAAAAGATTAAATTACGGTTGGTCGGCGTTCCGGTGTATCTGCAGAGAGGGAGAATATTTAGTGGTTTCGGGAATATGATTCGTTTTTGAAATTACGATGATGGGGAGCCGAGCCTTGCAGGGAAGCCAGCGCTGGAGAGAAGGTCTTACGTTGTGAGCGCCCGTGTGTGGCGGTCGCTCGATATCAGATTTTTTTGGTACAGACGGACTTGCTCTCTTTGCTCTCAGTAGAGTTTATCGTTAGAACAGTTAGGCACTGTACTGTTGCGAACCTATACGGTTCTTGACTTCACATCCGGGTTGGAAGTCGTCGTTGAGTACGCAGCGTTCAGTAATTGAGAGCACTTCCTCTGCCTATACTTACGATGAGACGTTATATGAACTCTGTCCTTGTGGTTGGGAGTTCGCTTTTCTCGTCTGTAGAACACAGAGAGGAGAAGACAGTATTAGAACATATTAGTCAGAGGACCGCCTTCTGCCGTCCTAGTGTTTGAAAGAGTTTATTTGTGGCTGGAGTTCTTCCATCGTCGCAGACGAGTACGAGAACTATCACTTCGACGCACCAGACGCAGTACATACGGTAATATCGCAAATTGCTTCGGCTTATTAGGGGTATAAAGCTAAACAGCTGTGATCACGTTAGTTTATTTCCACTGAGGTTCCACACAACCGTAGATTGTCTTTGAAAGTAGTGTCTTCTAGTGTTTGGAACGTAGATGATGTCAGTCATTCTGTGTTATTAATATTAGACCGTGCAGTCATATTAAGGGGCAGAGTTGGGCAATTGATCAGTAATTTTACTTAGTAAACGTAAACTTTGTAATATAAAGGGTTTTTTTAATCTGCAATAAATATATAAGCAGGAACAACATTTATCATTTAATAGGATTAGTTGCCTTCATCATTCACTTATGTTTAGATTGTAATTTATATGTTGAAGTCCATTAAGAGATCCTGCTTCAGGGGTAGTCAGACGGGGCCAAATCTTCATTTTAGCGTTTGTTATTTTCCGTTGCGCACATTCATTTTACACCCGCCTGGAGTAACACCTTGGAAAGTAATTGACAATAGTTTGCGATACTCCAGTTCCATGTTTTAGTAAAGGAAACGCTGCTATCGGATTAGGTCTTAGGCCTGTTCAGATTGGCCGAATGCTACATACAAGGCAGTGCGAGGCGCCACCTACGGGCGTGAAATATGTAATCAACATCTCGCCAATGGCTCTAGCCATTATTTCCTGTATATGATTCCTAGTGATGCTGTTGCTTTTTTATTCAAGCAGCTCCTCATTTGTTTTGCCTCTCAACGGCTGAGTGAACTTCGTACCAGGCCTTTCTAACTCAGAAAAAAATCTGAATATGCATCGGGAACTGAACCCAGGTCATTCCGCGCCGATGGCAGTGACACTAACCATTCGCTTACGGACACATGGTTCAGTATTTCTTAAAATTATAATTATCCGCAATTTTGCACTTCTTGCGAATAGTGTCATACATCTGTAAGGCAGTACGTCTCAATGACACAATTCGACAGTAGTGCTTCCAACTTTTTAACGCGAGGCAGTTTATTACATCCGAGGACAGGGATTCCTCGGATTCTTCAGTGACTTTAACGGCCAAATGAGCATGTCGGAAGCGCCAAATCACACCATGTTTCCGATTATGCGAATGACACGATGCATTGTCCACAATACACCGTACTCGGCACGAATGACTAGTGACGGACTTCCAACAGAGCAGCCTCTACTCTCGCCACTCTTTCTCAAACTGCGAAATGTCAGGGAGAAACGCCCGAGAAATATATGTGTGGAGAGTAAACCTCCAGGCGACATTTTTCTTCTGACAGCATGAAAAACGAGACGCGCGTTGCGCAACGTATTAGTTATAACAGACCCATTGTCCGCTATGTTATCTTGCGCTTTACAATCCTCCCTCGCTAGAGAAGATAAGGGGCAGCTGACGTACGATATTTACTTTAGTTCTTTGATAGATTACAAATTTTAAAACAATGATGATAGAAAGTACAATTATCCTTCCAAAAAAAGTGTGAGGTAAGTTACTGTGCAGTTTCTTCCTCTTAAGACTAAACTTGTCGCTCGTACAGAAAAAGTTGCGTATTCATAGCAGAAATACAGCAGATTGCGAAACCTAGCGAATACATGCACAATATTACGTCAGCGCAATCCACTGCTTCAACCATTCGCCACAGCAGCGATGATGTTCGATAACATTTCTTCCGAAATAATTCCAAAAATTCACAACAGAAGGCAGCACCTGTCCATACATTGTCCTCATACGAAATGAGTCAATTTTTCGAGTGACAGGTAGCGAAAGCGTCAAGAAAATCGCGGTCCGAGCTACAATCGGGTGCGGGCTTTGAACAAAGCTTTGTGGCCCCAGCTATGCTGTGGCTTGATCGACAATGTGTTAATAGCGTGCTGGTCCACCTTCGCTATTCTACTTGCCGTGGATCCGAGAAGCGCTTGATAGATCTGTGGAGGTATGTGGCACCGAATGTCTACGCACAGGTCACGCAATTCCCGTAAACTAGAGGACGGTAGTTTGCGGGCGCGGATCTGGCCTAGTAGCTTGGAATGAGATCAGTTCAAGCGATTTTGATGGCCAAAATGGGAGCATAATTTCACTATCATGCTCCTGACGCGGCTGTAAGCGCGATTCTGGATTTCTGATACAAAATCAGTTATTCTGCTGGAAGGTGGCATCACATTCGGGAGACATCAAGTATGAAAGGGTACAGGTGGACTGTAATGATGTTCACTTAGTCCACAGCTGTCAGGTTTCCTTCTATTATTATCGTATGTCCCATGGATGTCCTCCACAGCATAATAACGCCCCCACCTGCCTCCATCCGTGGCGTGGTGACTGTCTGGAACCGGAAACGGCCATCGACGTAGTGCAACAAGAAATGTTATTTATCATGCCATGCCATAAGTTTCCGTTGATCTACGGTCTAGTCATGATGATTCTGTGCCTACGATGGCGTTGGTTTAATATGGAATCCCGTAGGTGTTATCTGCTGCGGAGCTGCATGTGCAACTGTGTGCGCTGAATGATGTGCTCCGAAACGCTTGTGCCTGCACCAGCAACGTGCTTTCTCAACTCTTCTGTCACAGATCGCCGTCTATCCTACTGTACAACGCGTACAAGCCTCCAACATCGACATTATGGGGTGAGGCGAAGACGTCCAACACCATGTCGCCTACTCTTTGTTTGTTTCTACCGTCCTCCAACCACTTTCCATACATACTCACACCAGTAGCAGGCAGACAAGCCACCAGCTTAATCCTCAGACATGCTTGTTCCCAGGCGCCGGGCGAGAGTAATCTACCCTTTGTCGAAGTCACTAATGTCAGCATGTCCTCCTCCCCACCCCCATCTATTTGCGTCTCGTATCGTCGCTTGAATGATTCTCCATTCATCTCTGCTCCGCTTACGTATTTTCCTTACCGTGAACGTTTCCTGCAACGCCGCCGGGCAGCATTCAGTATAGCGGTGGGCAGTGGTCCTAATCTTTTGCCTGAAAAGCATATTTCACTGGCAAATAGCAAGGCTGAGATGCAAGTTAAGATAAAATATGAAACCACAACTACGAACTGAATTAAATTCATTGGAATGTAATGAGTGGAGTAAACTATCGGCCGCGGTGGTCTCGCGGTTCTAGGCGCGCAGTCCGGAACCGTGCGACTGCTACGGTCGCAGGTTCGAATCCTGCCTCGGGCATGGATGTGTGTGATGTCCTTAGGTTAGTTAGGTTTAAGTAGTTCTAAGTTCTAGGGGACTGATGACCACAGCTGTTAAGTCCCATAGTGCTCAGAGCCATTGGAACCATTTTTTTTAATAAACTATATGCAGTCCATGCAATGTAAGGCCAAACCTATGAAATGCGTAAAGAATACCTGAGCCTGTAATGCAGGGAACGTGTCATGACACAATAAATATCTGTTTTAGATCGGAACTCACTGTAAGCAGCAGATCGTTGGTGGGCTGGGCGCGATTTGACACCTGTGTAAAGCAAAAGAGTAAAATCAATCAACGAAGAAACCTACCTCTTCGTAGCTTAGTTAAGCTTGCAAACGTACATACACACGAAGCGCTGCCACTATCATCATATTCTTGTATCCTTATTGTCACTCCATTTGTCGGATTGGGAACAGGGCCATGCACTACATCAGCGCTACTTCTAATTTACTGTATTGAATATTAAAACTATAGACGTAACACCTCACTCCCACTGTCAGAAATTTACGCTGTAAAGCAGTTATCATCATTCGTTACATAATTCAGGCCAACGCTTGCAGTTACAATGGCGAGGTATACTAAGAAACTGCCATTTCGCAGCAACTTAAGGATATTTGCACGCACGTTCCGTACGAAAATATACAACCTTCATTTCCTAATTCATCAATCGTTCTCTTCACACGTGCATGAATTTACGGGGAACCGTTCTTAACAAATGCAAAGAATGTCATCATGTTTCTGTGTTGGGACGTAACACGTGTCAGTTTTATCACCTTCCCATCCCGTCTATTCACAGCAGCGAGTAAGATGTAGCACACAGATACAAGTAACCACACAGTACACAAGACAAGTGACGTCATCGTATTGTGCCAGATAAGCTGATGCTAGCAATCAACACCTTGGGCAATGGATGCACGTCATATACGATCACGACACGACATTAAGGACCATGATCGTGAATGCTCCGACAGAGAACCCGATTTCTCGTGACCAAATTACAAAATACAGTAAAGGAACTTTTCCATAACTTAGTTTCTCCACTAGTTTAGTACGAATACGAAACTTCTTGCTAAATGTTAAAGTTACACTGCTCATATCTCAGAAATTAATTCTCTCTCGGTGGGCGCGTGATTTCTCTCGACATGAGGGAGAACTTTCCATAAGAGGTCACTGTTTATAGCTATACAAGAAACACATGAAATGCATTCGCAATTGCGAATACGGGCAACCGTCAGCTTTATAATGAAATGACGACAGTGAAAACTTGTGCCGGACCACGGCTCGCACCCGGACTTCCAGCTTTAGTGGTCCCCTCGACCACTTTGGCTATCCGTGCACGAATCACGGCCAAACGCGAACTTCCACATGTCATCGTTCCTTAGTCACAACCTTTACTCGTTCACACTGTGTAATTCCCGTACAAGGGGAGGGTATTTTCACTGAAAGTCGCTGCGCGGTATCGGCGGATGACTACGATATTGCAGTGCCTGTTCCGCTGTACGGGAATTACTAATTTGCACGAGTGCAGGTTGAGACGCATGAACGACGACACATCGATGGTAGGCAATGAAAACCTCATAAATGTCCTTGAAAACGTCGTAATTCCTGTAACTCATTTATCAAAGAGATTTGAAAGTGCATGAATTTCTCTAATCTGTCAATAACTAGTCTATTATATAGTTATGGATGTCGCAACTTTATCTGTATTACTTTGTGTCATTTTTAAGAACCCGTTTTTGCTTCTCTGTAAAATTAAACAAAATGACCTTACGAGGTTTTCATTGCCTATCATGGGTAGGGATGTTTTGGTCCGGCCGAGCCGTGCACGGTTAACCAAAGCGGGGAATACCGGATCGAGTCCCCGACCGGCACAATTTTTCATTGTAGTCAACTCATTATAGAGATGATATTCGCCCATATTCGAGACTGCAAAAACATTTAATGTACAGGGTGTCCGAAAAGACTTTCCCTGATGACATAAATTGATAACTCAGCCTAGAAGTAAGATACAAATATGAAACTTGTGTCGAATTGTTTACAACTCTCAAAGTTTTTTTCTCTGTTTTAGGTTCGCAGTACGTAAGTAGTGGATGAAGTGCAGTGCCCAAGAAGCCATGTTAACCAATCAGGAGAAGGCACAGAGTGTCCTGTGGTACCATGAGACACGATCACCAACCACACTGCAGAGACACTTCCAGACAACATTTGAAAGGAACCCACTTGATGTCAAGAGCAATAAAGCCTGGTATGAGACGTGAAGAACACAGGATCGGTTTCTGACCTTCCGACGTCTGGTCGACCAAGAACCTCAGCAGACAGGGTGGAATCAGTATGACAGTCTTTTCTGCGAAGTCCGAAGAAATCAATGCGCAGGGCCTCACGTGAATTACAGATGCCAAAAAGCTCTCTCCATGACATTTTACACAAACGTTTATTGTTTCGTGCATACGAAGTGCAAATCGGTCAGGCCTTGTTGCCCAATGACAGTACACGTCGATATGACTGTGGTCTAAATTTTATCACGTATTGAGAACGATGATAGTTATCTCAGACGAATTGCCTTTTCCAACGAAGCGACCTTTTTTGTCAGTGGAGTAGTGAATCGCCATAATGTGCGCATTTGTGGTTCACGACCCCCTGGCGAGATCGTGGAGTGCACCAGAGGCAGATCAAGGGGGAATGTTTGGTGCGCGCTATTGAACGATCGAATTATCGGGCCATCCTCCTTCGCTGAGGCTACTATCACATCTGCAGTGCATCTGGACATGTTGCAACTGTATGCTGTTCCTCAGCTGCTTCATTATCACCCCGATGTCTCGTTTCAGCAAGACGGTGCACCGCCTTATTAGGGTTTGGACGTCCGTACCTATTTCGATATGACCTTTCTTGGGCGATGGATTGGTCGTGTTGGGCCAACGGTTTGGCCTCCACGCTCGTCTGACATAACACCATTAGACTTCTTTATGTCAAGGACGAGGTCTACCGAACACTTGTACCAGATCTTGAAACCCTGCGGCAACGGGTAACCACCAGTGGTGTTGGCTAATGTGTGGACGGAAATTGAATGTCGCCTAGATGTGCTACCAAGGGTGCTCACGTGGAAGTTTACTGATGTGTGAAAAAACTCTGACAGTTTGTAAACAATCAGACACCAATTTCATATTTGTATCTTACTTCTAGCCTGAGTTATCAATTTATGTAATCAGGGAAAGACTTTCCGGACACCCTGTATTTATAACGGCTGTAGTCTCAGCCGTTCCTGTTCCTTCCGACACGATTGTATGTCCGAAGGAACACTGCATCTTACGTCTTAACAACATAGGCACAGTAATCTATTTATAGTTACAGCTTAAAGATATTTTAAAATGAAAAACGGAGTAATTCAAAGTTTACACCGTTGCCTTTTGTCGCGTATATCGTCAATAAAAAAATTAATTAGGTGTGCTTCCCCTGGCTTAGATGAAAGAGAAAGCATGCATTTTAACATATGACCGCCTAAGAACAGTCGAAAACCACACATGGTGATGGAATGAGGGCGTATACGGTACATGCTCTTTCCTGTCGTCAACGTTCCAAAAGTGCTGATTAGAAACCAGGTTACAAGGCTTCATGAGCAAGGGAACGGCACACTTCAGAAAGAATAGTGTGGTGCCATGTCTTTCTGAAGTCCACGTCTCTAGTGGTGTGCTGTAGGCTAACTAACGCCTGTGCATTATCTGCCAACTAGTGTAGCAACAGGAGGGACATGAAGACATCGCCACTGATATGAATCAAGGCCTCGTTTTCCACACACTCTTCCTCCTCCCCCACCCCATTCCTCCCGGCATATACAATTACGTTCTAAAATTAACTATCTCAACTGGGCTTTTTATATTCTACTAGCATTAAATGTGTGTGTTATTTAATACGTGCAAATCTCTGTGCGCTGATGTGAGGTTAGCTGATTTATTTGTACCTCATAACAAGATGAGGGGTGCACAGTATATTTAGACATGATCTGAGGGGTCAAACTATCTGAGGGACCTTTAAGATTTTTTAAACCCCAAACGGCAGACGGCAACCCGTTCCAATCTTGATACTCACGGAACTCGGCACATAGTGGAAAAGCAAGTGCCTACACTGAGTGTCCCATGCGCCTTGCCTTGGTAACCAGGCCGTGGTAAAGTGCACGGTTTTCAACCGAACGTTGCTTTACTATCTCTCTACAGTTAATAACTACTACATTCAAGGACGCGACCGGTGAAAAAACTGAAGCGTAGCTTAATGCTGAGGATATGTAAAGAGCAATTTGATCAAGCCTTACCGACGCAGCGAATTTCAACAGCACAAAGACTAGGATGGTCGCAAATGAATTTGGATCCAATTCATTCAGAGTGCTTGTTTCTGATTTACTGATACATCTCTGAATTGCATATGAACACATACATGCAGATGCAGCATACCAGCATACAAATAACAACGCAGCTGTGGTCTACAGCCAAAACAATATTGTATTTAGTACATAGTAAATAATGCCCTTGAGAATGATGGAACGATATGTGACGAATTCCCTTTCAGTGTGATAATGAGCTATGATGAGAAAAATTAAACGACTTCGATACATGTTTCTTACGTACAACCATTTCATTTCAGAGATCAGAATGAAAAATACTTGAGTGTTGTTTTGCACTGCTGCAAAGTAAAACAGGGAAAATAATTACATTAACAGCGAATTTCCTCGAGTCAAAAGAGACCAATTACTTTATAAGTGCTGTCTGTTGTGAAGCTTTACCTCCATTTTGTTCGAACCTGTTCCGACGACAGAAGTGGAATACAGCTGTTCTGTTTGTTGACAGATGAGGTTTATCGACTTAAGGTGTCCAAGAACCATCTTATCTTATTTACAGCACCTATTTATAAAATCATTCCGGAGAAATTGTTTTCACGAATTGAAGGCAAAGCGAGTTTGTTTCATTTAAAATCCCTTTGGGCAACGGCCCGCGTAACCAAAACCCAGAGGTAAAATTAAATTATTATTTATTTGTTAGACACGAACATAGCGATGTTTTTAAAATTTATATTTGTGCACTTCAGATTCATAAATTTAGACACTGAAAATTGTATCACTTAAAGTAAAGCTTGTAAGACAGTATAAACTAACGAATTAATGAACCAGTCTGAAGATAAGTACAAAATTCGAGTATTATTAACGATCCCATTTACTAAAAAGGCGACCGTACAAACTTCTCATTGATTTGATTCACATTTGAAAGGGCGTGTAGGGCACGACTAGGACTTCAACATGTCAAACAGGAGGACTTAATTCTCAATCGTTTTCGAGGACAGAGTTTGATATTTTTAGGCTTGCTTACATATTTTGTACAGCCGCCGCTATTCAAGGCTTCCGCATCCAAGCGAGCAAGCGCTAAGTTCCATAAACACCAGGTCAATGTTTTTTTCATTGCCACGTAATTCTAATTTATTACGGCCGAGCAAATTATCAGTACCTAATCATTCATTCATTATTTTTCTAGCAGATAGCCTGGGGAACAAATAAAGTGAGTCGTAACAACTGTTTTCTGTTAAGGAGTTTGGAAATAAAGAACTATACACGAGAACTTTCTATCAAATCAGTGTAGTGATTTTATCCGTATTATTGTATCTACACTCCTGGAAATTGAAATAAGAACACCGTGAATTCATTGTCCCAGGAAGGGGAAACTTTATTGACACTTTCCTGGGGTCAAATACATCAAATGATCACACTGACAGAACCACAGGCACATACACAGGCAACAGAGAATGCACAATGTCGGCACTAGTACAGTGTATATCCACCTTTCGCAGCAATGCAGGCTGCTATTCTCCCATGGAGACGATCGTAGAGATGCTGGATGTAGTCCTGTGGAACGGCTTGCCATGCCATTTCCACCTGGCGCCTCAGTTGGACCAGCGTTCGTGCTGGACGTGCAGACCGCGTGAGACAACGCTTCATCCAGTCCCAAACATGCTCAATGGGGGACAGATCCGGAGATCTTGCTGGCTAGGGTAGTTGACTTACACCTTCTAGAGCACGTTGGGTGGCACGGGATACATGCGGACGTGCATTGTCCTGTTGGAACAGCAAGTTCCCTTGCCGGTCTAGGAATGGTAGAACGATGGGTTCGATGACGGTATGGATGTACCATGCACTATTCAGTGTCCCCTCGACGATCACCAGAGGTGTACGGCCAGTGTACGAGATCGCTCCCCACACCATGATACCGGGTGTTGGCCCTGTGTGCCTCGGTCGCATGCAGTCCTGATTGTGGCGCTCACCTGCACGGCGCCAAACACGTATACGACCATCATTGGCACCAAGGCAGAAGCGACCCATCGCTGAAGACGACACGTCTCCATTCGTCCCTCCATTCACGCCTGTCGCGACACCACTGGAGGCGGGCTGCACGATGTTGGGGCGTGAGCGGAAGACGGCCTAACGGTGTGCGGGACCGTAGCCCAGCTTCATGGAGACGGTTGCGAATGGTCCTCGCCGATACCCCAGGAGCAACAGTGTCCCTAATTTGCTAGGAAGTGCCGGTGCGGATCCCTACGGCACTGCGTAGGATCCTACGGTCTTGGCGTGCATCCGTGCGTCGCTGCGGTCCGGTCCCAGGTCGACGGGCACGTGCACCTTCCGCCGACCACTGGCGACAACATCGATGTACTGTGGAGACCTCACGCCCGTTGAGCAATTCGGCGGTACGTCCACCCGGCCTCCCGCATGCCCACTATACGCCTTCGCTCAAAGTCCGTCAACTGCACATACGGTTCACGTCCACGCTGTCGCGGCATACTACCAGTGTTAAAGACTGCGAAGGAGCTCCGTATGCCACGGCAAACTGGCTGACACTGACGGCGGCGGTGCACAAATGCTGCGCAGCTAGCGCCATTCGACGGCCAACATCGCGGTTCCTGGTGTGTCCGCTGTACCGTGCGTGTGATCATTGCTTGTACAGCCCTCTCGCAGTGTCCCGAGCAAGTATGGTGGGTCTGACACACCGGTGTCAATGTGTTCTTTTTTCCATTTCCAGGAGTGTATATTTGTGAAAAGTGTAATGTGTTACTAGTGGAGCAATACACGAATCAGAGTGATACTGATAGTAGAAACATGGAAAATAATTTGATTGCGACAAATAGATTATGTAATGAACCGGAATATTTGCGAGTACTTTCTTTTTTTGAATGTATTAATTGATAAACACACTATGTTTACGTTCGTAAACAGTTACTAGTCGTCAAACAATTTGGCAGTGTACCACGCCTGTCTAAGAATATCACCGAATAATGGTGCAGATAGCACTAAAAGAAATTACTACCGGCAGCGAGATTCGTTCCCATAACCACGCGTTTTTTTTTCCCTCGCTGTCTGCGGCCCCCTTTAACGTTAGCAGTCCTATGAAGTATGTCTGAATGCCAAAAATTTTGACGTTTTTCTTTTCTCGAAAACCGTTGAAAGTTAGCGTCTTCTTCTTGACATATACTAGAAGTCCTAGTCGTGCCCTACACATCCTTTTAATAGGACCCAAATCGGTGGGAGGATATTCACACGGTACCCTTGTAAGAGTATGTACAAATGCATTTACAGTTCAGGTAGTTCAAAGAATTTAACCACAATAGAAGTAACCAGCAATTCTGAGTTCTTCGCATAGTGTTTTCCACCTTTGATTTTCACATTTTACACAATCCAATAACAAATACAAGTCACTTTCAAATGTACGGTAATCGCAATTGAGACAGGGTATTATCTTTAACAGGTATTTCGTTACAGAGCTCAACGAGGAAACGGCGTCCCCCTTAGCAAGTAATGGGAACAGCAACTAGGTAAACATTTTTTCTTTTGAGATGAAGATTATGAAGGCAAGGAAAAATTAATTGCTACAGCCTTCGTTTCTCGTCAATCAGTAGAGGAATCATTGCTATAAATGTCTAATAGATTGAATTGTATGCTATTTCTGTCAGTAACAGTCACAGCATTTGTCAGAGCTATCTCATATCAAACATAACACATTTCAGTGGTTTAGACCAGTACCGACGTGCCTACAAACTTCTGCTGCCTTTTGCACTGATTCTATGGCAGTTAAGATTTTCCGCTACACACATGTCTGAGGATAATGTCCCATTGTGGCTCGAGACAATGGCAGAGAATATCAGCGGAGGGGAGCAACGGGGGCGGCGTAACAGGTGCGCGGCGTCCCCACAGGCAGCGGCGCCGGCGTCGCCTTGTGACGCCAGGTGTGTCTCCTCCCCTCCCCATCCCCACCTCTACCCTGCGCCGGTGTAGCGGCGCGGCTGCTGACTCATGTTTATTTTCTACGGCCAGAGGTCGATGTTGCCAGCGCGGCCAGCAGGTGTTGCCACCACTGGGAAATCGACTACCAGCCGTGTGTAAGGAAAGGCAGGATTGAAACGACACGGGTGGTCGCACAGCCTCGAATACCGCAGTCCTCAGCCAATGGCCTATTCACGCATAACAGCCAAGCGCTAACCTGCTAGCCACGTTCAGCCGGCACACGTGGGCAGCTGCCAACTGAAAGATGTCAAAGACCGGCAACTCTGTGTGTGTGTGTGTGTGTGTGTGTGTGTGTGTGTGTGTGTGTGTTGAGGGCGTTTTTCTAGTTCTTCGTTGAAGAGTAATAATGTAATTACCAGTGAAACGAACTGAAGAGGACACTTCATTAACCATGTTTTCTCAGAAGAAAAGGTCATAATTTTCGTGAACGACAAACAGTTTTTTGAAGCCAAAAATTTTTACACAAGGTCACCGAACTCCACCAACAAAACTGTGAAGGTCGTCCAGGGATATTTTTGTGAGTAAGACCTGTTAAATGCAATCACCAAACGTACTACACAAAACAACGAATAATGCAACAACTGAGAGCTCTAACATTACTGTGTTTTGGTTGCCGTAGCTGCGTTCATTGCCCAAACTCGAGGTGCATGTCGGGCATATCTTCATCAGTAAACCTGTAAAATACTACTGTGTACCATTCTTAAATTACAACTCACACTACTGGTAAAACGAGTCAGGGACAGACAGAAGCAGTACTGGAAACGCAAGCTTAACGGCGAAGAATCAAGTGGCCATCACTATTGTCAACAGCAAGTAGCATGAGTGAATGGAACAAGTTTAATCCCAAAAACGACGCTTAGCGTACTCTGTCGACAGCTGTACAATTGTCCAGATATTTTCTGTGCAGTACAGCTACGAACATAAATGTGGTAAGAAATCAAATGAAATACAATTACTCTACCGAGCCACAGGAGACCAGCCTTTTACACTAAAATGTTCTACTGGCTGCACAGAATCAAGTGTATTGCCGATATGATGGAGCTCCTCCACATTGCTGCCGTATGTGCTGGGTAACATACGAAAAGAACTCTCTGTGATCTGTGGATCGGCTTTGTAGTATCTCTACGTGACGATTAAAATCTGAGGAAGCTACGCCGATATTTATTTTTGGAGTTGGGTTAAGAGAAAAGTGTACAGAATGAACGTTGACATCCTAGATGCTTGGTAGGTCACCGCACTGACACTACTGCACTCATAATGACCCACTAAGACAAGCCAGAAGTGCGAAGCAGCTTATGACGAGCACGATTTAAACGAACTGAGCTGTTGGTTATTATATCTGGACGATTTGTTTCCAAAGATTCGATTAAAATTAAACACCAAAATAAAACTCTTTCGTAATAATAATAAACTTATTCAAGGATTTATCTCGATAGCCTACCGAAATAGAGTACAATGCATATAACTCCCTGAATAGAGTCTCCGCATGCATCCCAGGCTGTTTACATGATAGACATTGTGTTCAATGAATCTTACGCACGCACGCGCACACACACACACACACACACACACACACAACCGATTTAAAAAAAAATTAAAGAAAACATGTTTATGTGCTGACCATTTGCATCGCATGGAAGGCTAACGTTTTTCCGCTGCCTGTAGTGAATTCGATAATCTTTGGTTGGTTAAAAGCGAATAGCCGTTTAACTAGACCCATACATGCGTATGAACTCAGAACGAAGTTCTGACTTTAAGGAGAGATTCTTAAGAACCTGAAGATTTGAACAAAAATGGCTCTGAGCACTATGGGACTTAACTACTGTGGTCATCAGTCCCCTAGAACTTAGAACTACTTAAACCTAACTAACCTAAGGACATCACACACGTCCATGCCCGAGGCAGGATTCGAACCTGCGACCGTAGCAGTCGCGCGGTTCCGGACTGCGCGCCTAGAACCGCTAGACCACAGCGGTCGGCAAGATTTGAACAGTGAAAGAAGATGGCAGACTGGGTGAATATATTTCTGAACTTTTAAGTTAGACCGGGAACATGTATGCTAGCTTTATTTTAAGTAGCTCACTATATAATTTAAATACAGACATTACCAGCTGATGAATTGCAGCTAACGGTTACACATGGGCAGGTGTCCCAGGAACACTTACCTGAAACAAAAAGAAAACATGAATTAGTAATGAGTGTTGTGAGAAGTTATTAAAGTAATAATCTCAATCCACACACGATCAATAAGGAATTTTAACATTTCATAACTAACTAAGTCCGAACAGGCCTCGCAAGGCCCAAGGGTGCCGCTCTCCCGGTCTTTTGTCAGTTTTCGTGACCGGAACCGCTACTTTTCAATCAAGTAGCTCCTCAATCGGCCTCAAGAGGGGTGAGTACACTCCGATTGACAACAGCACTCGGTAGACCCGGACAGGCTTCTATTAGCCAAGCCAGACAGTGATTAACTTCTCTCATCTGAATGGGAACTGGTTTTATCACTACGGCAGGGCGTTAGCATTAACGTTTCATACTGTGCTAAATTTCCTTTTTATCAAAGTTCGACATCATGTTTCATTCTAGATGCACTTTACTACACAAAAAAGGTGATACATCGTCAGGCGAATAAAGCTCTCAGTCTGAGAATGTTTCAAATGAGCAGAATTTATGAGCGAAATTTTAAAATAAGAAATCTTGAAACAAAGATACTCAAGACAGTTATGCCACAGCATCATGGGCTCTACAGCAGAAGCGAGAAAACATGAGGATAAGGAATTATTGGGTACTCAAAACATCACATGACTAAAGCTTTTGTTTATATAAAGGAAAATCTGTTACAAACGTATTATTTTCGATTTTAACATGAAGACCTCCACTTCCTTCTTGATGTTACTTCATCAAATCATTCACTACAGGTGATGTAACCCAACCGGCGGCCAACACTTAATACTCGCACTACTTTTACATTCTAGTCCCGGGCTAGAAGCTTTTGCCGCCTTCTGCTAAACTATCTGTTGTTCCACTAACATCAAAACGAATGACGAACCATCCAGTGGTTTCGAATTAATTAGTTTCTTATGCCAAGAGGCAACCTTAGGTATTGTTTTATGCTGTCAACATCATTCGAGATGAAATACTATTTCAGTAGAGGGAGGAAGTCTTCAAGAAAGTTCTCTCACGTTACACCAGAACTGATTAACAGAACTCTCGTAACTACCGGACGATAATTTGAATATTATATTTTTACGTCAATATTTAGAGTCTGTTATGTACTAGATATTCCCAGTGTCCAATCTCTACAGCTTCCACCTATACGTTTCCAGTGTTATGTTTTTTTAAACGGCGTATAGCGAACACTTTTATTAGTACACCAAGCGGTATCGTAACCATATAATA
The DNA here is from genome assembly GCF_023897955.1 of Schistocerca gregaria. Classification (NCBI taxonomy): domain Eukaryota; kingdom Metazoa; phylum Arthropoda; class Insecta; order Orthoptera; family Acrididae; genus Schistocerca; species Schistocerca gregaria. The sequence goes on from NC_064920.1 coordinate 232,296,602, forward strand.
CCTTTGTATAGACATAGCTGTGAAACAACATTTTAATTAATAAAACTGTCTGTCCAATAAGGCATTTTTATATCGGATCCCATAGACAGTGTAAGTAGGCTGTTTAGGTTTTCTTATATTGGTAACGCCACGTAGCGCCCTGAAAATCACTGGCTGTGCTGTGTGCAGTCAGTGGCTGGTTGGCATTGTTGTAATACTCGCCATTGTAGTGTTGGACAGCTGGATATTAACAGCGCGTAGCGTTGCGCAGTTGGAGGTGAGCCGCTAGCAGTGGTGGACGTGGGGAGAGAGATGGCGGAGTTTTGAAATTTGTAAGACTGGATGTCATGAACTGCTATATCTATTATGACTATTAAGGTAAATACATTGTTTTCTATCAAAATCTTTCATTTGCTAACTATGCCTATCAGTAGTTACTGCCTTCAGTAGTTTGAATCTTTTATTTAGTTGGCAGTAGTGGCGCTCGCTGTATTACAGTAGTTCGAGTAACGAAGATTTTTGGTGACGTAAGTGATTTGTGAAAGGTATAGGTTAATGTTAGTCAGGGCCATTCTTTTGTAGGGATTATTGAAAGTCAGATTGCGTTGCGCTAAAAAATATTGTGTGTCAGTTTAAGCACAGTCATGTATAATTTTTCTAAGGGGATGTTTCATAATGGTTTTATGAAAAGATAATTCTTTTTTCTAGGTTGGCTGTAATCCGGATGCAGTCATTTATTTCACACGTTTCTCTAGACTGGCCTGTGTAAAATGTTCTAAACGATGTATCACGAGTTTTTATGTTTGCGCATGTACGCCACAAGACACCACCTGTCTATAAGTCGTTGACGAGTACAGAACGTTGTCCTCATTCGAATCTACAACAGCTATAGAGCGTGTTCCACAATTCGTATTACAGGCTTCTAGGGCCTGCAGAGGATAATTAGTAGATAACAATTTTGATAAGGAGCCCATATCCGGAAATGTATAGTTTCGATGTAAAGTAAAGTACTTTAAACATTGCCCATGTCATGGGCTCCTGTGGAGGGCACAGGTCAGACCGTGTCTCTGTGTGCGTGCCGTGAAGCGGGACATCTGAAAGAGATCCGACCTTCAAACGTATTTCACATCCAAAAGGTACATTTCAGGACATGGGCGTCCTTATCAGAACTGATTTTACTATGTCTCCTCTGCAACCGCCAAGAGCCTGTAATAAGAACTGTGCAGCACGTTGTATATTTAAACGATAGACTAACACGTTATAAGTGAGCATTTGAAAATGGCACATTACCGAAATCATCTGAACTATATGAATTAAACGACTGTGATCGTAATACAGCATATGTGGAAAATAGAATTTAATGTCTACTGAATTCTCTACCCATTTTTCACGTTTCTTGTAAGTACTAACGGAAAGAATAAAAAATAAAATCAAGTAGGATCTGCAATACATGCTTGTGAGCTGCTTCATTTCTATTAATTTTTGCAGCCACTCCTTCCTAGTAATCCAGTGTCGTTAAATTCATCTCCAATCACTCTACTTTTTAACGAGAAGATTTGAATTCATGTCTGTACTCATGAGAGTTACTTTAGAAGTTCTGCACACTGTAAAACAGAATTGAAGAAAATAATATATTTTACAAAATACCTTCATAGGCCTTCAATATAATCACCATTCTTGCTTATGACAGTTCCCAACGTTTTGGCAACTTCTGTATTCCGGGTAGAGCACCTCTATTGTTGAACTGTCTTTTTAACTTCAATGAAAGCGTCATCAGTTGTATCAAATGCGTTCCACGGTGTTGTTCCTTGAATTTGGTAAACAAGTCAAAGTCTGGTGAGCTCACGTGAGAACTGTACGGTGGGTGAAGAAACACTTCCCATCCATATTTGTCGAACGTTTCTCTAACTGGTAGGGTAGTATGGAGTCTTGTATTACTGTGCAAAATATGATAACCAGTTGCAAGCATGTCAGGCCTCCTACGACGAATTTTCGGGCGCAAATTATTTTGCAGAACTAGCTTGTACTACGCGTCTGTTACAGACGTACCCTGGGGAACTGTAGCTATCACTCCATTCATGCCACCACTCACCTTTGAATGTTGGCGGCGGAATGTTTTTGGGCGTGGACAGATGGCACTTTTCCACTGTGACAATTGAGACTTCAGCTCTGGCTCAAAATCTCGTGTCCAGATTTCACCAAGTGCGACAACCCTTTTCAGAAACTGTTCTTCTATTGAATAATGTTGAAACAATTCTTTTGCGACCTGTTTTCAGCTCTTCACTCAGATCACGTGGGATGTATGTGTCAGACACTTACCTTTAACTTTCCAGTTATGATTCTGTAAACGGAAGTGACAGACATTCTGGCGTCCTATGCAATTACCTTATATTTTTTTCGTTGATTCTCTCTCAAAGTGTCATTAACTATAACTTGACAGGCGTAGTCTGCTGCAGTTGACAGCCTTCCATTTCTCGTGTTTCCCCGACCTACACGGAAACAAATACACTACCGTGACACTGTGCTACCATCCATTATACAACTCCCACACATCTCTCTCAGAGCGCTGTAAATTTCCGTTGGGCTCTTTCCACGTAGGGGTTAGATTTTGATGTAAGAACACTAGTCACTACGTGAAATCCGACCTGACTGTTTCAGCTTCCATTGTATCTCACAATACAGTCACGCGATCCAGCAAACATATAATATACAACCGTCACGCCTAAAGTCTCGCTCACAACTGACCTGAAATTTCACGCCACCGTAACGGTCGTTGCGCATGCGCAGTGCGCAGAGCTTTTGAAATGACCCTCGTACGTCCCACTGTGTGTACGTTAATGTCAACTGTACAATAGTGCTACAATTCGTCAGCACTGGTAACGCACAGAGTGGCTTTATTTGGCACTGTACGGGTGTCAGGCTACTACAGCAGCTATTTTGACTGGGTCTGTGCACGTTGGCGAGGTTTATTTGGAGCTGAGGCGTCGGATGGCAATAGTTAAATGGTGAGCGACGCTGTCAAGGATTCACGGCAATGACGCAGCATCCTGTTGCGCGCGACGCGCGCCGTGTTTGAATGAGGCTGGTGACCCGGCGGGCCCACACACTGGTGGCTGGTGGGAGTTTCCGGTGCCCTTGCGAGCCTCATTGACGGGCGGAATGCGGTCATGACCAGCTGGTGTACGATGTAGGCGAAGAATGTGAAGCAGGTGACATCACTGTGCTTTTGCAAGAATGATTCTGCTCCCTGTCACACCACGACTTGACAAACCAGTCTTAGCCGTCCAGTTTAAGAGGTAGGGCACGGTGGAGATGTGGGGGACGTCTTCACTCGAAGACTTCTGCCGCCAGGGCTTACGCCGCTCGAAATCCTGGGAGAACCTATCCCATGGAGTGGGACGTCGAAATACCTCGGGGTTACCCTAGACCGCAGGCTCACCTGGAAGCATCACATCCGTGATGTCAAAGGGAGAGCAATTGGACGCCTCCGCGCCCTGTATCCACTGCTAAACCCGCAGTCGTCATTGCCACCGCAACACGGCATCGCGCTTTACCTAACATTGGTTCGCCCACTGTTAGAGTATGCGGCCGTGGTGTGGGGGAAAACCGCAGATGCTCACATTGTGACTCTGCAACGGATACAGAACCGCGTCATGAAGACTGCTATGCATCTTACGAGGCGCTTTTCGACGCGCAAACTCCACGAGGACACCGGGATCCTGCCTCTCCGAGAAAGGTTCCGCGCCATAGCCAGGAAGTTCTACGAGAGGACGGAACACTCCCGCAACCGGCTCATCCGTGGACTGGGCCAATAACCACATCACAGGCCAACCACGCGTTGGCCTGACCTGCTGAGGGATTAAGTTTTACTAATCCCTCAACAGAGGGTGTCTTTCTCTTTTTCAGGTAAAACCAGACAGGGCCAATCAACAAGAGTGTTAATATATATTTCTCTCTCTTACAGGAACTGCAGGAATGACAAATTTTTGTCTATACTGCACCACCACGAGCCAAGGACAGGCTCGTCATTCCAGCGTCAGAGATGTGGGGGAGAACGTCTGTTGTAGTATGGAATTCTAATACAGGCAAGCGCGTCAAATTTTTCACTTCGTTGCGTATAAAAGAAGAACATTACATGACAAATATGAGAGCACGTAACGCAAACCGGCCGGAGTGGCCGAGCGGTTCTAGGCGCTACAGTCTGGAACTGCGCGACCGCTACAGTCGCAGGTTCGAATCCTGCCTCGGGCATGGATGGGCGTGATGTCCTTGGGTTAGTTAGGTTTAAGTAGTTCTACGTTCTAGGGGACTGATGACCTCAGCAATGAAGTCCCATAGTGCTCAGAGCCATTTCAACCACGTAACGCACCCAAAACTTCTGCATTGTTGATCCCACTTGCCGTGCGGAATTAGCAGAGCCGTCTAAGGGCGCTGCAGTCATGGACTGTGCGGCTGGCCCCGGCGGAGGTTCGAGTCCTCCCTCGGGCAAGGGTGTGTGTGGTTTTACTTAGGATAATTTAGGTTAAGAAGTGTGTAAGCTTAGGGACTGATGACCTTAGCGGTTAAGTCCCATAAGATTTCACACACATTAGAACATTTTTTTTATTCCACTTAAGTGGGCTAACAAGTTTCACGCACAAACAACAAAACCGAAGATGCCACATTATACAGGTGGTAGTTCTCGTTGTGACAAGGTGAAACAACCTTCCTACGGTCATAAAAGTGGGTTCTTTGCTGTGGGACAAGCCTCACCGAACTAGAACATAAACAATAGTTCACTTCATTACATAAACAAGGTGTGGCACCGCCATCTCCGGACGATCCGAACGTCAGTGTTTAACCTCAATAGCGACATTACCCATTTCATCGTTTTCCGCACCCAATGTTACAACTTTTCTAGAAACAAACAGGTAAGGGGGAAATAGCACATCAGTGGTACCAAATTTAATGTGCGCATGCGCACAAATAAAGAAAAGAAAACAGTGTGCCCACAGCAGGTAAGTTATCTACGTGCCCGCATCTGACAGAACCAGCAAAATACTCGTTCACAACAGTTTACGTCCCGCCACAATAGGAGCATAGTGTGCTACAAACAGCGTGCAGAATGGCCTGTAGGCGGCAGCATAGTCCAGATGCACACATACCGTCGCAGTATCAGATGGCCGCCCCACTTGCGACTTGCAGCAAGTTTACAGATTAGTCATGGGTCAGCACACCACATTGTGTATGTGCTCCAGTTTCACAAAGTGTCTGCAAGATGAGTGCCAAGGCAGCTGACTCCTGAATGAGTGAACGACGTGTTGACACCTGTGAAGAACTACTTCGGCGCTTTGAACGAGAAGGTGATGGCTTCCTTGCGAGAATCGTTACTGGGGACGAAACCTGGGTTCACTGCCACAAACCGGAAACGAAGAGAGCGAGCAAGGAATGGCGCCATTCGTCATCACCAAAACCAAAGAAATTTTGAACAGAACCATCAACAGGGAAGGTGAAGCTGACACTCTTTTGGGACGAAAAAGGTGTCATAACAGTTGCAACAATCACAGACCTGCATTTGGCGTGTCTTCCTCGTCCACCACACTCACCGGACCTTGCCCCAAGTGATTTCCATAGGTTTGGACCACTCAAAGACGTAATGGGAGGAAAGAAGTTCTGTTCCGATGAAGAGGTACGCCACGCGGTGCACGAGTGGTTGCGCGGACTACCAAAACAATTTTTTTTCTAAAGGAATTTATGCAACTTTGTAAGCGCTGGACGACTTGCATTGGGCGTGGGAGAGATTATGTTGAAACGTGATACAGCTTTGTACCACTTCTGCACAATAAATAATATTTAAAAAATATTTTAGGTTTTCATTTGACTCACCCTCGTAAATTGGGGATCTTGAACATGGTGCGCCGGTAGGATGATTGCCTCAGTGCTGACGGTGTTTTTGCCTGATGGGTTTACCGACTCTGAACTATACGGTCTTCGTACGGATACTTTATCGCCTCTTATAATTAAGGACGGAATATAAATGGCAAGAAAAATCACTTTCGTGTTGATGACAGTAACTTTTTACCTACACAACTGACCATTAAAATTGCTAGACCAGAAGATGACGTGCTACAAACGCGATATTTAACCGACAGTAAGAAGATGCTGTGACATGCAAATGATTAGCGTTTCAGAGCATTCACACAAGGTTGGCGCCTTACTGACAGGAGGAAAGTTTCCAACCGATTTCTCATACACAAACAGCAGTTGACCGGCGTTGCCTGGTGAAACGGTGATGCCTCGTGTAACGAGGAGAAATGCGTTGGTCGAGATCCAATGACTGTTAGCAGGATATGAAATCGGAGGGTTCAGGAGGGTAATACGGAACGCCGTGCTGGATCCCAACGGCCTCGTATCACTAGCAGTCGAGATGACAGGCATCTTATCCGCATGGCTGTAACGGACCGTGCAGCCACGTTTCGATCCCTGGGTCAACAGATGGGGACGTTTGCAAGACGACAACCATCTGCACAAACAGTTCGACGACGTTTGCAGCAGCATGGACTATCAGCTTGGAGACCATGGCTGCGGTTACCCTTGACGCTGCATCACAGACAGGAACGCCTGCGATGGTGTACTCAACGACGAACCTGAGTGTACGAATGGCAAAACCATTTTTTCGGATGAATCCAGGTTCTGTTTACAGCATCATGATGGTCGCATCCGTGTTTGGCTACATCGCGGTGAACGCACATTGGAAGCGTGTATTCGTCATCGCCATACTGGCGTATCACCCGGCGTGGTGGTATGGGGTGCCATTGGTTACACGTCTCCGTCACCTCTTGTTCGCATTGGCGACACTTTGAGCAGTGGACGTTACATTTCAGACGGGTTACGACCCGTGGCTCTACCCTTCATTCGACCCCTGCGAAACCCTACATTTCAGCAGGATAATGCACGACCGCATGTTGCAGGTCCTGTGCGGGCCTTTCTGGATACAGAAAATGTTGGACTGCTGCCCTGGCCAACACATTCTCCAGTTCTCTCACCAACTGAAAACGTCTGGTCAATGACTCGTCACAATACGCCAGTCACTACTCCTGATGAACTGTGATATCGTGTTGAAGCTGCATGGGCAGCTGTAGCCGTACACTCTGTTTGACTCTATGCCCAGTCGTATCAAGGCCGTTATTACGGCCAGAGGTGGTTGTTCTGGGTACTGATTTCTCAGGATCTATGCACCCAAATTGCATGAAAATGTAATCACATGTCAGTTATAGTATAATATATTTGTCCACTGAATACCCGTTTATCATCTGCATTTCTTCTTGGTGTAATTGTGTAAGTGGTACAAATAAGCGGCAATAATGCCAAGATATATTCAGTGACTTTCCCAAGAAATTCTACTGCTGATGTAGTATCGGAAATAAAAATCTGTATTCGACGAAACTGAGTAGTTGGAGTGGTTTCTCTGACAATGGCGGCCGAAATCGCACAGACAGAGGCTGCGACGGGGCGGGAGGAAGCGGCTGGGATTTGGCGGATGCGCGGTGTGAGTTGTGCCATCAGCGCCCCCTGGCGGGCAGGATGTGCCGGCGTGACGGCCGCCGCTTCCTGGAGCAGACGCGGCAGCTGTGGCCAGCCACGCACGGCCGACACACCGTGCAGAGCTGCGGCACGTCGCCTCAAAGCGAAGCCGCTCACGACTGTTCCGCGGTACGCTATGTCGCTGCCGTTTCCCAGAAATCGCTCCCTGCCCTCCAAAAGCCGTATGTGTCAGCGTAGCACCAGAAGCAACAACGGCGCCCAGCTGCGTGCTGTGTGTCTCGAGTTCCGAAAGCCGTTCGATGCAGTTCCGTACTGCAGCCTAATGAACAAAATACGAGCGAACGCAATACCACACCAGCATTGCGACACGATGGAGATCGTTGTAAAAAGGAGAGAGCACTGTCACTCTTACTGCAGAGAAAACTTATGACGAACTTGGGACGTTCTAGTCTCCAGATCGGAAACTGCTTTAGCGCACCTCTGATCACCTGTCAGTACTATACAACCCTCTTCGAGTAACTATTGTAACTTACATCCATTCGAGCTTGTTTACGGTATTCATCCTCTCGTCTCTCTCTACAATCTTTGGCCCCCACACTTCCCTCCAGTACCAAATTAACAATTCCTCGTTGCCTCCAAGTGTGCTATCAAGTGATCCACTGTTTTGGTTAATTTGTGCCATACATTCCTCTACTCTCACATTCGATTCACTACCCCCTAATTTGTTACGCAATCTACCGTTCTATCTTCTAAAGAGCACACATTTTAAAAGCTATTCTCTTCCTCATCAATTGTCCCATCTTCAGGTGCATATAAAATGTGAGGCCATAGAAGTCGAATAACAAGAGGTCAAATTAGGTTAAAGAAAGTGCATCCCTATCATATGGCACGAAAGAGGAGACCCTCACAATTCCTAGGCCTGCCGGAAAGACACTCGCAGAGCAGGACAATGGTCCGGAGTTAAACGAGTACCAACAATGGTTCCGCATAGCCGGCAGGAGTGGCCGAGCGGTTCTAGGCGCTACAGTCTGGAACCGCGCGACCGCTACGGTCGTAGGTTCGAATCCTGCCTCGGGCGTGGATGTGTGAGAGGTCCATAGGTTAGTTCATTGGTTGTTCGGGAATGCGTGGCACAAGTTCTAGGGGACTGATGACCTCAAAAGTTAAGTCCCATACTGCTCAGAGCCATTTGAACCATTTTTTTGGATCCGCATAAAGTTACTCGTTTACGTTACGGCCACACGGTCCCGAAACAGGGCTGTGCTTTGCTTTCAGAAAAAACTAGAAATATAGCGGATCTTATCGTTGATGATGAATATGTCCCAACAATCCCGTCTTCTCTGAAGTGTATATCGTGCACGTTTCATTTCCCCGTACGAATCTGTGCTACACAAAGAGTTTCAAAGAAAACTTGCCAACATTTAAAACTTTATTCGACGTTAACAAATCTCTATCTTCCAAAAACGCTTCTCTTGGTATTGGCTAATCACGGTATTACATCATCAGTACTTATTTTACTGCCAAAATAAAAGTAATTCGCTGTTTTTAGTGTCTGATTGCATAATGTAACATCGTCCGCATTATTTGGTTTGATTCCACTACAATGCATTAAGCTTAATGTTAGGAGACCATTACTGTTAACTATACACACACTGTCTGATTACTAGGGTACAAACGAAAGGGGTGGTTTCTCCAATATGGCCACATTTTCTGCCTAGCCGAGCTACTCGTCGTATGTGCTTTCTTTTCCGTCAACACAAGCTAATCGATTAGTTAGATGGTGTTCCTTACGGTGAAAAGATGCTTAGCACACTTTCATTGGTTGTTCGGGAATGCGTGGCACAAATCTTCCACGTCGAGAAGCATGTGCCGTGAATCCGTTTGATTTTTTTCTTTTTCTTTTTGTTTGGGGACATTTAAAAGCTTCGGTGCATATCAGCCTTTTAGGCAGTGTCGAATTCGCGGAACTCGTTGTGAATGGTTGTCCGTGCATTTAGCACACGTGTGCAATTTTTTAACTAGTGCGGGCATCGACGAAGAGACGTGCTGAAGCTTTCCTTCACATGAACGGTGCCTGTGTTGCGCATATATTGTAAGTGTTTGCCCCAAGCGCTTATCTGCAGTTTGGATCCTCTGAGAAACTTTCTGTAAGGCGTTCACGTAAAATACTGGTTTCCGGACCTATGTTCATTAGGTTTATTCGCTTCGCCCCCTACTCTTACCCTTCATTATATCTATAACAAAAGTTCGCTATATTTAAATGATCTACCCGTTGTGGAGAAAGTCAGGATCTCCATGAGGCTATTAGCGTGTGATTCTATTCATAAATAAATCGAAATTCTCGAAAACGGTATCGAAACACGGAAAGCACTGACGTTCGGAGCCATGATTATCGTATGACCCTCAACATAAACAAATGTACCGTATTACTAATAAATTGGCGGAAAGACATAGTACTGCATGATCACACGATTGCAGAACAGGCACTGGAAGCAGTCACACAAACTAAATATCTGAGAGTGGAACGATCGCATAAAACTAATCGTAGGAAATACAGATGCCACAGAGACTCACTGCGAGATTCCTCACAAAGTGCAGGCCACCCACAAAGTAGGTAGCTGAAAAATTCCGTTTCGGGGAATACATTAATACTGCTAGTCACTCTCGGAAGAAATAGAGAAGAGCCTAACAGCAGCAACGCATTTCATTACAGGCTCCTTTACTTTGCGCGGCAGTTTCATAGAAATACTCCTTCACCCTCGGTAACTGACGCTCAAAAAGAAGCTTTGTGCTTCACCGTGTAGTTTACTCTTAAAATTACGAGCTGGTGCGTCCCCCCCCCCCGCCCCCAAAATAAAAAATTCAACCAATATATTGTTTATAATCTCCCTTTAAGTACTAAGTCGCTAGTTTCTTTAAGTATATGCTCATCAGCGTAAGAAAACAGTACATTGACAATGTAGCCTCCAATCTAAAATATCCGTGATTGTACGACTTTTTTGTATCGGCTTCCTGTTAGTAAAAAGCATTAATAAATTTGTAGTTTCTAGTATGTACACATTCGTGGGGTGGTGGTTCTCCATCCAAATTTCTCATCCTGTTTCTTCTATTGCCTATCATTGTATTATATATCTCTTAGTAATGGTGTATGCATTCCACACTAAGTAGAGGAGCAGTAATTACCAATGCGAATTCATGGTGCTATGGACATCCACAGTTTGGGACGAAAGACACTCGCTACACTTATTTAAGGAGCGCAAGGAGTATTTAAAGGAGGAATGTAGGAAGGAAAACAATATTGCTTTAATTTACTAGCCCATTTCTTTGTAGAGATTTAATAGCAACTGAAAATTAAAGAATAAAGAACGAATAAGCCAGCACTTGGAATACGAAAAATATATTTTCTCGGAATTAAATTTTCACTCTGGAGCAGAGTGTGCGCTATTTTGAAACTTTCTGACAGACTGAAACCGCGCGTCAGACCGAGAGAAACCGAGAACCTTTCCTTTTGCGAACAATTCTCTTAGCGACTGAGGTATGCAGGCACTACTCGCGACCCACCACTGCAGCTTCAATTCTGACGCCAAAGCTCCCCTCCGTTCAGGGAACAAACCCTAAGCTGTGGCTAAAGCCACTTCTCCGCGATATCCTTTCTTCCAGAAATTATGGTCCAGGAGGGTAAACAGAAGAGTGTTCATGAACTCTGTACAGTAGTAAAGAGGTTCTGACGGAGTTGATGCTGCGACGGCGGGTCGTGGGTCGTGCCTGGGTAGCACATTTAGTAAGAAAGTTACCCGTAAACGGCAAGGTTTCTGGTTTGAGCCGCGGTCCAGCCTACAGTATCTGTCAAGAAGTCTAAGGGGACCGATGACCTCGCTGTTCATCCCCTCCCCCAAATCAACCCACCACGAATTCTAAGGAAAGTCTTCAGTTTGCTCTACAAACGCAGCAACGAATGAAACAACCTCTAAATGATTACTTATAATTTTTGTGTAGTATCGAGGTCATTAAAACTTGGCAGAGTGTGTTTTCTAATACACAGTGTCTCCCTCGTTAAGAGTAGTCATAGGTATTTTCTTGTGTGTTTTCAAGAGATACTTGTAATTTCGTTTTTCAGTTGTGTCTGTGGAGTCAGCCCAAAGAAAATCTGCTCATCGTATCGTTCATGCGCCGCACAATGTCGACGGAAGAAGTCGAATTGTATCCAGTTAACAAAATGATTTTTAAAGCGGATTTTTGTGTGTCAATTCGATAGAAATGTCCCAAATTAGTCTAGTGTGATACTTTTTATGAATATGTATTAACAGGGACAGTAAAAAAACACAGAATAACCATAACTTCAGCACTGAATTAGCAGCGCTGATGCATGGCGATAGCAATCCGTGAGGATCAGACGGTGCTGTCGCACTGATACAAATGATAAAACGAGTACTGCACCAGACCAATTTCGGGCCGCTCTATCGAATGAGCACACAAAATTACATTGTAAAAATCATTTTGCTCCTAACGGGAAATAAACCGATGCTTTCGTCGACACAGACCGTCGCATGAAAGACGCGATGAGCAATATTTATCTGGATTGACTCCAGCTACACATTGCGAAAACGAAATTTTAAATGCCTGCCGAAATACCACAGTAAATTCAACTGACGGCTGCTAGCAGGGATACCCTGTATATGCAGCATGCTGAACTCTTTCCAGTTTAAGTACCACTATAGTTATCGTCAGTGTCAGAACCTGCAGCCATTAAGCAGCGTAGAAATAAAATTGTTGAAAACTTGAAACAAAAATGCTTTTGTTTTGCGCTTTTTTTAACTTCCTGCCGAATTAAATATAGAGCTGTCCTTGACTACGAAGTTGATTCGAGCACAATCTTGTTTAACGTAGTGCGCCCTTCCCATTATACAACCTGAGGATTGTATGCTGACCTATAAATAACGTGGAAGACTGATTATAACGCAGCTTTATTTTTTCATTTACAGGAAGTACGCCATATGCAGAAGCCTCATTAACAAGAAAACCCTGGCTCTGACACGTGACCTTTTTTTAGAAGCTGTGACCGAGTCCTAAATTAATTAAAAATGGAAGGACGAAAGTGCTTTAAGTTTATCTATTCAAGCAACGAATGAGTGCAGCGTATTTTGTAGTATGGGCGCACGACGCAAATCATGTGTGAGAAGCAAGAGAACCGTCAATTCTATCAGCGGTCGTTATCACGAGAAGTGGGCTGCTAGCCAGAGGATAAGCCTAAAATAGAACTCTAATCCAGCAAAGAGGAGGGCGCGTGTTTGCACAGTATAATTAGACATGAGTGCATACTGCACAGGTTCAGTCACGATACGTTTCCGGCGTGCGCGCCTATCTGTACCGGCTGGAAAACGATTCAACTCTTAAAAGGCTGTCGCTGTGTCGACACAAATGCGCTGACCAAGTTAATGGTTATTGGGAGCCGTAAAACCTGATTGAATTAACCTTTCCAGGCGAGACACCGCGGAACAATTCGCCTGCACGGTACACCGGGCGCAAGCGGAGTGCGCTGCACACTGCACTTTGACGTGATCTGGCGTTTCATGGATCAGGGGATTCTGTCACGACAGTATCTTTTTAAAGCGTTTATAGGCTGTTTATTGCGGCGATTGAAGTATGTTCAATTAGCAATAAATCTTCAGTTGTATGATACAACCAGCTAAGACTGACGAATCATTTGAAGAGACAAGAACATGTCGTACTTGTTATTTTATCATAGCGGGTTCTTACTCTTTATATAGTGATTCGCAAGACATCGTTAATACATAACTGTAACTACCAACTAGACACAGAAGTGTCTTATTTGTTCCGTGCGTCACGTGTATAGATTTTACAACTGCCCCTCTGTCGATTACATGCTGTTAACTACACAGACATTGTGGGGCTCCTCAATTAAACATATTTATTCATTTAACCACTTATGTCTTGTTCTGTAGGGCCTAAATGAACCATATTGCAAAAGCCCTTGGTGATGTAATTGTGAACACGACAAGGAACAACCACAGATTAATCAAGACCAACCAGACATAATGTACTGGAACAGGAGGTATCAAGCATTGCTAAGGGTGGCTCTACAAAAAAAAAAAAAATCACATAAAGTGAGCAGTCCAGTTACCACAATGACAGTATCTCGAGTAAAAAAGAATATGGTACAATGGTATTCACAAGCCACACCTTTCTATAGTTAATACTAAGCAAGGTTTGCGGTAGAGTACTGAGCGAGCCAGTGAACAGCGCATGGCAGGGAAAGAGTTATTTGACATGACGAATGACACTATATCTTGTGGATATGCGATGGAAGGGTTTGGGTTTGGCGAATGCCTGGAAAACATTACTTGTCATCGTGTGTTGCGCCAACAGTAAAGTACGGAGGAGGTTGCAGTACGATATGTAGCCGTTTTTCGCGGTTAGGGTGTGGTCCTGTTATTTGATTAAAAAACGCTGAACGTGGAAGGCTATGAAGACATTTTACAGCAATATCTATCATAGAGAAACAGTTCAGAGATGACTAACTGTATCAGCATGACAATACACGATGTCATGTACAAGCATCTGCAGAGCAAACTCGACTATAACATTCCTGAAATTGACTGGCTTGCGCAAAGCCCCGACATGAAGTCAATGGAACAGCTCTGGAACAAATTAGAAAGTTGACTTCGCTCCAAACCCCGGAGTCTAACATTACTAATTTATCTGGTTACGGTTCTTTGTGAAGAATGGACTGCCATTCCGCGACAGATATTCAAACACCTACTGGAAGTGTCTCCAGCAGAACTCAAGCCGTCATAAAGGGTCATCCCGGATACCCCAGGCCCCATATTAATGTGCAGCAACAGGTGCCCACATACAGGGTGCTGCAGTCAAACCTGAATTTTTTAAATGATTGTAAAGTAAACACGGATGCAGATATCAAAATTTTATTCATACAATCTTATTCTACATTAAAAAGCATTTAAGAAGCAACACATTTTTCACTGTTTGAAAATAACATCAGCAAGATGGCGACCTTCTCGATCACGGCATTCTCGCAGGCGATTTACGATGCTGTCCATCACATGACAGAGCACACCCTGAGGAAATCTTCCTATTTCCAGCCAGGGGTCTTGCTTTGAGATCACCAACGTTATGAGGTCTTTCTTCGTACACTTTGCTCTTAAAGTAACCCAATAAGAAATAATCTCAAGCTATAAGGTGGGGTGAACGGGGGTGGGGGCGCAAGCAACCGCGGGGGGGGGGGGGGGGGGGGACGAGCAAACGCTTGGGGGGGGGGGGGGGGCGCAAGTAAACGCTGCATCTTGGAAATCACCTGGTGAGGAAAAACTTCATTGAGAACATTAATGTTCACGTGGGCTGTGTGACTTGTTACTCTATCTTGCTGAAACAAAATCTCATCGTTCATTGCATATTTCACAGAAATGCTGTCCGAGCACGAAGTCTTAATTATTCAAAGCGTTAACCACTTTGATTTTGTACGGGCGGTGACTTAAGTCTAACCTCAAAATCCTTCGGACAGTCCTATCGTAAATTCCAAGCGGAACACTGTCTACACGCTTATCTCCGGAGGCTTGTTCCCATAGCAATTCTTACACGTTCCATATTCTTGGGAGTACGCACTGTCTTCGCTCTGACACGTCTTTTCCTTGTTGTTTCACAAACGTTTTCAAAGTTCTCGATCCAAATTTTATTGAATTAACCGAAGGCACCGGCCCATTACGATTAATTTGAAAATGCGCCCGGAAACGACGCTGAGCAGCTACATCGCTACCGCTTTGGCAGAACGCGCTCACTGCAAACGACCCTTGTTGCTTACTCCACTCCTCCACGGCTGCTTTGTGTGGGGGAACGCAGTGGTGACCTTGGTTACTCGCCCTCCACTACTTCCAACGCTTCGGCGCAATATTAATAAATGCACGTCTGATAGCCGCACCCTGTACTTTTGATCTGACAGTGTATTCGTTTGGATTGTAGCCTTGTACGGTATTAAAAGTGCACGACAAGCAGTCCAGACAATTAGAGAATGGGGGCTCTCTTCACATGAAGGTGCTACAGGAGAATTCTGAACATCAGATGCGTAAATCTGATAACTTATGACGTAGCTGTGAACCGAAATGGAGAAAAAAATATATTGCATAACTATACTCAAAGAAGAAAGTTACTGATTGAACACATTCTGAGACATTAAGAAATTGACAGTTTGGTAATGAAGGTAAGTGTGAGGGAGTAAAAATTGCAGAGTTTAAAGGCACATTTTTAGCCATAGCATGTAAATCTATTTTTTTTTAAATCAGAGAACACTATTTAATAAAGCATGAAAGCCAATGCAAGTTATCTTGTGCGCGGTCGCATGTGATCGCTGGTGAGACACAGAAAGGATGTCTAGTCTTTTGTTGATTACTTCTTCTGTTATCTGTTCTGGAATGGGTCGAGTGAGAGCCTCGCGCGTTAGACTGGCCGCTCTAATTTAAACTCTTTAATTTTATAAAAAGTCACTACGTACTAGTAATTATACAAGGAAATTTCCACTGCGCACGGACGAGATACCGACGTGCGGATAATCAACATTAATATTGTATTCCCAATGTAAGTAGCATGGTGCACTTCAGTAATTATAGTGATGATTAACGCTATTGTGATTTCATTATTTGTTTAATCCATGATCCTACAATTTCAACATTTTACGCAAACTGTATTTTCAGTGTTTATCTCATTTTAGCTCAGAAATACCGTGGCCCACGAACCACCTCCTTACGGCGACGAAATTCTCAAAGTATATGTCCGATGCCACCTTATCATGGTTTAAATATATTCACAGATTTTTTAAATATTTCCATCCATCTCAATTCAGTTCAACAAAAATTATTAAAAAACAAAATATAAATAATTTTTTTTTACAAGAGGGAGACCAAGGCTTGACTACAGTAAGCAGAGGTACTGAGAGATGAAGAGGCTTGCACAGGATAGACTAACATGTAGAGTTTTATCAAATCAATCTGTGGACGACGACCATGCGAGAGCTGCTGGCATCATCTAGCTGCAGGGTAACGGGGATAAGGTATGGGGGTGGGGGTGTGGGTGGTGGTGGTGGTGGTGAGAAATACAACGTGAGGCCATGTATGGACCTGGCGGCAGCCTGGTCGTCTGGATACGCGCTGCTGATAGTTTGTCCGGGGGAATGTGAACGGCGGAGGGTGTGCGCTCCGCCTTGTTAGCCGCGGCCGTGGCGGGGGTGGGTGGCGGAGAGGAATGGCAGAGACGCGGGGGCAGAGCCGGGGCGGCGCCCGCGGGCTCGCCTCATTAAGGCGCCACGCGGGCCGTCAAATTACCGGCTCGCCTCAGCTCGCGGGCCGCAAGTGCCGCCTTCACACCCTCCTACACTTCTTTCGCCGTGCTGCTTTCGTTTAGCTCGTTACCCTTATATATAGGGTGCCCATTTCAACTGAAGACATTGAAATATTTCGAAAATTAGACATACAATTAAAAATGTTATTTGTTTGTCTGAGGGGGGGGGGGGGGGGACATCCAACGATACCACACTCACCCCCCCCCCCCCCCCCAATCCGTGCGTGGGTCGCAGAGGACAACTTTGAAATCTTCAATGGGAACTCTCGTTTTCTATTGCGGATTACGATTATGCGGCAAAATCTACATACGTTTTGTCTGAAGCGTTTTCTTCGTTTCGCTACAGATGGCGATGTATCCGGAGGAACAGAAACAAGTACACAGCTCTAATCTGCCACATGCTCCTCGATGGCCCTTGAATATCCAATGGCACATGGGACCACATCTCCATGTTGTGAGGGGTAGGGCAGGCCAGTATTTCGTAACTTCTAATTGGAAACCGAATTCGCAACGATTTATTGCTCCGACAGGGATTGTTGCTGGATTCGCTTGTGGAGACCAATTCCCCACCCTTCAATGGTTCTGCAGTTATTCCAACAGTTCCTGGTTCTTTGTAATTTTCTAGATTGGTTGGTTTACAAGAAGGGGGAAGGGAAGAAACTGCTAGGTCATCGGTCCCTGTAATTTTCCAGACTATTCTCTACCTTTTGTATTCAATTTAATACGCGCTCCTTTGTTTTGTAATAGAGCAGCTGATTCCTGGTAGCACTGCCCTTCAAAAATCCTTTGAACTCTCCGTCTATCCACCACCTTGTTTATTTATCAGCTAATTTCCTTCTTTGTCTTTACATGCTGTTATTTTAATTCTTAATTCTTTTCTTCAGTTTTCTTATAATGTTTTCAGCTTTCATTTCTTTGGTAATGTTCTTCCATTTTTATCTTTTTTTCTTATGGCTTCCCTATGTTTGTACCCTTGCAACATCTATACTCATTATCACATAATACCTGTTTTCAACCAATATTTCCTTATAAGCAACTCAGTCTTGGTTCCTTTTTCTGTTCCACTGCTTGCATACATTCGTCAATTTCACTTCTAAGTCTCCTAGCACCCCCCCCCCCCCCTCCCTCAGTATTTCAGGTGTTTTAGTCAAAATAGCATTTTAATACAGTTCCATTCTTTGTGTACATGGTCCACATCTCTTATTTGTAACTCCTGCCTCTATATTTTCTGGTACTCGTAAACAACAAGTCTGTCTTCGACTTGCTCTAGCCGCCAGATGTTTTACATGAAATTACGTCTGCGCGGTTGCCAAATCGTTCTGAAGACGAAATTGTTCGACGAAAACTAGTCCATTAGTACACTCTTTAACTGCAGTAGACTGACGATGCGGAACTACTTGCAACAAAATTTTATTCCAGACAAATTTATTTACCGAATCTAAAATGTTCACCCAACTCTAAATGCAAAAAACCGCTACATGAGAGGTGTTGTGCTCTACGGAGAGGTTTACTTTTAATACTACGTTAACGCACGTTCCAGGACTAGTATAACCTAACGTTTCAGTTCTAGACACACACGAAATGACCATGACTGTAAAACATGAAAGCTTCGAGCTTATACTGAATCATACCGACAGCTTTTGCCGTGCATCATCTGAGAACGGGAAAGGAAAGGGGCCGGGGGGGGGGGGGGGGGGCAAATTATAGCGAATTGCCCTCCGCCACACACCGCAAGGTGGCTCTAGGAGTATAACGGAAGATGTAGACCGTTTTTCAACATCTTCTCTGAAGACATACGACGGTATTAAATACTGCGCTCGCAACAATCTTGTCGCCGGTGAGATTTCACGTCGACACATGTCTTAACTGGTGCTATGGCAACGGCCCAATGGCACAGATGGTTCAAGAGAGCGCGCGCTATCAAGGTTCGTGGGCAGCGCCTTCGGCCATTACTTATTTCCAAACATGACGTCAAACATCTGGAAATAGGCTAGCTGCTGACAAAACAGGCCGTCATCCAGGTTTCCGCCCGCTTTTCTTTAACGAGAAGGCAAAGCTCGCAGTGCCGCCTGAGAAGAAACGGGGACTCGCAGTTGATTCTAGCACTTCTGAGCATAATGAGAAACGTCCACTTTGTAACATTTTATTTCAACGAGTGGCGTTTGTCTTTCCTCTAATAGTCTGTTAGTACTAACGCATTTGTTGTCATGACCCACCAACTAGTTTCCAGTTACTAATGAAAGGATAGACAATACATAATTATACCAACGATAGTCTAATACACAAGATGTTTAAAGTAATTTCGCCTTTGCTCCTCGCTTAACAGCGATTCACACTGTCAGCTCTGACATGCACAAAGTAGTTCACTTTGCAACATTTGGGTCTCTGAAGCAATTCTTGGGCTTCTTTTGGCCAAGACAGGGCTGTTCTAATCCTTACTTTGAAGTCTAAGATAACAATAGGAACGTTCTTCAAATCCATACTTAACAGCGTTCATATTCTTATGGTCATCGCGGTCTTGTATCGATGAGTTTTGAGAAAGTAAAAGTATATTGGCTATACCTTAATTTATTGGCATTTCTTCGAGATGTATCTTTAAATGTTATCCCGCATGAACTGCTTTTAGTTCTCGTAGACAGAAATGTCTTCTCTCCATTCCCTGTATTTCAGCTCCGACAGTACCCCACGAAGTTTTGACTCCAGTTAAAGACTATTTTTCCTTCAATTTCAGGCTTTGCTAAACCCTTCTAATTTCTTGAGATATGTCATGTTGTGTCAGTACTATGTTTAAAACTTCATGGTACGAAGTACACAATATCTGTATACGAATATGTGCGTTTACCAACTGACTGTGGATTCTAACTAAAGCTAGGTCTAGCAATTTATGATGGAGATAGTGTGCATTACAGGATAAAATGTGTGCAGCCGCATATTCTTTCAGTAGTTTTGGCATTTGTATAAGCTTGTGATTAACTTCATCAGTTTCGCAACTATTCCTATGATTACTACTGCTGCACTCATTTGTGCATGGCCTGAAGTTAATCATTGTATACAGGGTGTACGAAAGTTTGTTACAAACTTCTAGGGCTTTTAGAGGGGAGCGAGCAGATATTATTTTCGTTTCGAATACATGTCCGGAGACATTCAGTTTCCGTGCTACAATCACTAGAAAATGTTGGGTACTCTCATCAGCACGATGCAGTACGGCCTCTTCCAATTCGGGTGTGCGGCGTCTCTTTGAGGACCACAGACACGCTTGCTGATGGTGAAGGTACCCTTTCTCAATGTTGTTGCGTAAATTGCGGAGGAAAGAGATTGCGATGGAGTCTGACGTAGTGGAGAACTATTTGGTAAAGGGGTCGAGCAGCTCTTCCACTACTGTGAGTTTCGCCATTCAGAAGCATCATTATGTGTACTCAATCATGTACCAGGTCGGAGAGGTAGGACAGACGTCAAATGACAGGTGCCGATCCGACGTAACCAACCCCCTTTCCCCCAGCATGACTACCCTGTTCCATACCTACCTAGCAAACACGTTTCTAAACGGCTGTGGCGCGGAAACGCTATGTTTCCGGACAGTGGTTCCTATTCAAAATATTGTGTACTCACTCCACTCTGTAAGTAACCGGAATTTCCGAACATCCTGTATACAGTATGCTATGTGATCAGAAGGATCCGGACACCTGGCTGAAAATGACTTACAGAGGCGTCTCCTCCCTCCGGAGAGGCGTCTCCACAAGTTCGTAGCGCCCTCATTCGGTAATGCTGGAATTCAATATGGTGTTGGCCCACACTTAGCCTTGATTACAGCTTCCACTCTCGCAGGCATACCTTCAACCAGGTACTCGAAGGATTCTTGGGGAATTGCAGCCTGTTCTTCACGGAGTGCTGCACTGGGGAGAGGTATCGATGTCGGTCGGTGAAGCCTGGCACGAAGTCGGTGTTCCAAAGCATTCCAAAGATGTTCTATAGGATTCAGGTCAGGCCAGTCCATTACAGGGATGCTACTGACATGTAACCACTCCGCCACAAGCCGTGCATTATGAACAGGTGCTCGATCGTGTTGAAAGATGCAATCACAATCCGCGAAATCCTCTTCAACAGCGGGAAGCAAGAAGGTGCTTAAAACATCAATGTAGGCCTGTGCTGTGATAGTGCCACGCAAAACAAGGGGTGCAAGCCCCTCCATGAAAAAAAAAAATCACGACCACACCATAACACCACCGCCTCCTAATTTTACTTTGGCACTAGACACGCCGGCAGATGACGTTCACCGGGCATTCGCCATACCCACACCCTGCCATCGTATCGCCACATTGTGTACTGTGATTCGGCACTCCACACAACGGTTTTCAACTGTTCAATCGTCCAATGTTTACGCTCTTTACACCAAGCGTGGCGTCGTTTGACATTTACCGGCGAGACGTGTCGCTTATGACCATGGAATACAAGTTTTTTCACTTCCCGCCTAACTGTCCTAGTACTTGCAGTGGATCCTGGTGTTGTGTGGAATTCCTGTGTGATGGTCTGGCTAGATGCCTGCAAATTACGGTACGACCATCTTCAACTGTCGGCGGTCTCTGTCAGTCAACAGAGGAGGTCGGCCTGTATCTGTACGTGCCCCTTCAACTTTCCACTTCACTGTTACATCGGAAACAGTGGATCTACGGATGTTTATGAGTGTGGAAATCTCGCGTACAGGACTATGACACAAGTGACATCCAATCACCTGGCAACGTTGGAAGTCCACGAGTTCCGCGGAACGCCCCATTCTGCTATCTCAAGATGTCTAATGACTACTGGGATCGCTGATATGGAGTATCTGGCAGTAAGTGGGAGCACAATGCACGTAATATGAAAAACGTATGCTTTTGCGGATGTCCGGAGACTTCTGATCACATAGTGTACGTGTATTTACTTTGTTAGTATAAGGGTTCTATGAAGGAAGTTAACCTGATGGATAAGGAAACTTTCCGAGTGGGTGGTCCCGGCACGAAATATTTTCTTTCCTCTGCATGAGTGACATCATATCGCTGGTGCAACAGCGTCAATAATTAAAAGACGACAGCTGTCTCCCGCACACTCGGAATGGAATGGCCTGTCAGTCCACAAGCGGTCACGGCAGCAGGGCGAGAAGAATGCGATGGGCCGACAAGGGTAACACAGTAGGGAGGCACGCCTGCTATCGACAGGCGCGCTCCACCGCAATACACAGAGCACCGTTCGGCTCCGCAGCGTTGGCAGCAGTGCTACCGGGTGCGATGACGTCATCGAGGGCAAACGGGACCCGCGGCAGTGGCTACGGCTGTGGCGGGGCGGCTGGAGGGGATGGGTACAGGCGGTCGAACTGCGAGGCGCCGCGCCGGAGGCACGCCCCTCGCCTCGCCTCGCCTCGGTACTTGCTGCTCCGCTGACGCCGCAGCGCCGGCCGTAGCGCCGGCAGTAGCAGCAACGGTCCCGCGCATTTCCGCAATTCGTTCCGCGCCACGCGCAGCTGCGCCCGTGCCGTGGTGCTCCGCTTTAATGAGGCTCGCCTAGTTTATCAGCCGCTCCATCGGGATTCACCTTCCAGCTTACAAAAACAAAACAAATTCCGACGGAGTGACAGATACAAAAATTGAAGTTGGGGTGTGGGGGCAAGGGCAGACGGGCATAGGATGAGATGTACGGGGGTGGGGGATGAAGACCATGGGGACCATTATGTTCTCATCAGTTTGAAAGGGACCACGCTTCATCCCTGGCAAGTGAAAATGGCTTCCTGTTTCTGGAATGTAGGAACTGCTTGAGATCAACGGTGATGCCAGCGATATATATAGACGAACAGGTTTACTTGTGACGCTCGTGCATTTGTTGAGGGATATGGGCTGAATATTCAAACTTCTACAATTTCTTGCCACGTGTTGAGTATCTGCCTACATATAGTGTACACGCGTATCACTGCACCATTGTATTACTAATACATCATTATTCTTAGCGGACATTGTACCCTGTTTCACATCTTGTAGGAGAAAGAAACTTCAGTAAGCAGTATCTATCACGTACCACACATATAGAACCCCGAAATAAACAAAACTGTACCTGCCGCTAGCTGGCACGTGGCTAACCATAGCAGTCCTCCACTAACAATCCACGTATCACCGAAGAGCATGAAATAAAACTGTAATGTTATGAATCCATACATATTACGAAAATGCATTAAACATAGCCGTCTCTCCACTGGACCGATTTCAACCTAACATCGCTGTGGGGATAGTAACTGCCGACTTATCAAAGGCGTGGGGTGAAAAAGAGCGTAGCCCACGACGCGCGAGTGCCCATAATTTAGTCTTACTGTATTTGAGAATGAGACCATTTGGGTTTTGAAAAATGTTTAAGCAAAATTTCAAACCTTTACGGAACGTTTTTTCGCTGAAAACCCCAAAAAGTAATGAAAGGAAAAACATTTATAGCTTACTACATTTTCGCTGTTGATGCAGCTGTCTGCCGCTTAAAGCATGACGCTTTAACTTACTACTTCATTAGTTATAACGCTATTTACGAAACAGGTAGTACCTCACACATATCACTGGATATACCTGCAAAATTTTATCATTGTACGACACACATTTCAGGAGATACGATCTCATGAATATTGAGTTGCGTGAAAACGAAACTGCAGGGCGAAATTCGCTATAGATACAGGCGAATGTTCGAGTATGTACAAATACATATTTAAAATGTGTGTACTCAGGCAAAACCACAGGTCAAAAACTCATCGTAAATCCCTGAAACTATTTCAACCAAATTTGGTATACACATTATTCACGATTTGTAATGAATCACTGTGGCGACAAAAACCACCAGCTTCCTATTAGGGTGACGGTGATAACGTCGAGAGAGATGGGGGGAGAGGGGGGGGGGGGCAGAAGATGGGCAGACAGATAGAAGGAAGCACGACATGGGCAGACAAAAAGAGGGAAGGAGGAGATGGGGACACACAAGGGGAAGGAGTACGAGGAAATGGGCAGAGGAGGGAGGGAGGGAGGGGGTAGAAGGAGATTATATATATGAGAGAGCGCGCAGGCGGGGGAGGGGGGGGGGGAGGGGGAACGGGGAGGAGAGAGACAGAAAAAGGGATAGGAGGAGTGAACAAAGAGTGGGTAAAGGACGAGATGGATTAATAGGAGACTGGACCTTGTACATACCCAGACAACGCCAGGTACTCGGCTAGTTTATTAACAATAACATTAGAAAGACTTTTTTTTAATTACTGTTGGTGGAGTATCTCCTGTACTTATCACCTGTCACTAATATAAGGAAAATGTAACTCAGCCATGTGCTCTAGGTGGTCACCTCCGTGCGGTAGTGGTTGGCGTCGCTAGCTACTGACGCGCAGGTCCAGTATTCTGCTCGAAGCTTTTGATGATACATCAGAGATTTCGTGGTGTCGAGTGAAACCTCACTCGTGCCTGGAATCCAAACCCCATTCGCAGTAAATGAAACACACTATGTGATGCATGGCATCGCAAACGTTTACTCCTCTGGAAGTGTGTTCTGCCAGCACTTTTCGCATGTTTATTTATAGCTTAATACTTGGTGGAAAATACCTGACGCCATAGTAAAGGCTCTAGCCCTTACGCCAGTCCAACAGGTCTTAACCGCGACACTTAGCATGCACTGCATGCCTAACACTTATCGCGTATTGTGTGTATATCTACTTACGTAACATTTTACGCGAATCAGGTAAAAAGTAGTCCACTGGCTCCTAGGGAACCGACGAACCCAAATTCGGCGGATGTCTTCCGTTGATAACGGCCAAGATTACGTCTGCATGGCGACCAAATGGTTCAAATGGCTCTGAGATGGGACTTAACATCTGACGTCATCAGTCCCCTAGACTTAGATCTACTTAAACCTACTTAAACGAAACCAACCTAACGACATCACACACGTCCATGCCCGGGGCAGGATTCGAACCTGCGACCGTAGCGGTCGCGCGGTGCCAGACAAGCACCTAGAACCGCTCGGTCACTCCGGCCGGCGCACGGCGTTCCGGACCTGCTAATTGTACCTCCGAACCCTCGTCACCACGTGAAGCAACCCAAGCGCCGCGTTCTTAACAAGAAGAGATCAGTCGGGGCCGAACGACGGCCGTGTCATTCTCAGCTCTGTGGCGTCAATGGGATGTGAAGTGAGGTGGCGTGGGGTCAGCAAATCGCTCTGCCCGCCCTTGTGGGCTTTCTTGGAGCCGCCATTTCTCGCTGAGGCAGCTCCTCAATTGGCATCACGAGGATGAGTGCACCACGATCCAGTCCTCCCACCACGAAAAAAATCCCTGATAGTACCCGGCATCGAAGTCGGGTCCTGCGAATAGCAGCCAGACAGCCTGATCACTGAGCTACGGAGGGGAAAAACCCTTGTCGAAAGGGGGCGTCCGTTAATTATGTGAGCTCAGAAAGGGAATGGGATGTGGCAAAATCTTACCATATCTCATTTGAAGGGAGAGAGGGCTATCGACATCTCACGTCAACTTCTTAATTCAGAGAATGTACAGTATTATAACTGGTAACATTGTTTTATAAAATTAATCCACAACATGGGGAATATTAAAGTGCTTACCATTCTTTTTGGCCCCTATGAACTGAACGCTTTACACGTGTGACTGCCCAGGATTCCCGGTCTAAATCATTGCGTGTTATCAGTGAGGCACTCGTGATATTCTACAAAGCACTTAAAGCCGATGTTATTGCGTTCATCATGAATTTTTGTTAAACTTTTACAACGCTTATGTCAACAGGCATACCGACAACTCGAAACAAACGCTAAAGCTAAAGTTACTTGTTCGTGGAAAGAAGCTAAGCTGAAGTTCACCAATGGGAATTCTTTTAGTAATCATACAAATGAAGAGATTGAAAACTCTACGTAATCACATGGTTCACTGAAAGGTACGAACAATGTTGTCTTTCATCTGCAAGGTAAGCAAACGTTCGATGACATTTTCTTAATATATTATCAATGAACGGTCGGTGTTTAGGGGTTGGTGAAAACTGTTGATACTATGAAACTTCCTGGTAGATTAAAATTTTGTGCCCGACCGAGACTCGAACTGCCAAGAAGTTTCATATCAGCGCACACTCAGCTGCAGAGTGAAAATCTCATTCTGTTGATACTATTTTCGCGGAGCCCTTTTGTCTGTACATCCAGATACTACCCAAGGCTGTCACGTTAAAAATAAAGTGTTTTAAATAAAGTGTTAAAATACAGTTTAAGACACTTTCTGGATCTATGCACTAGATTTTTTTTGTGAAATTAGAGGTTAAAAACTACGTTAAAGGTGGGCTGTCAAGTTCTTAATTACATTAATCATCTTGAAAATGGAGTAATGGATATTCTCTGAATATCCCCTAACAGCTTATTTTTTCTTTTTAAAATTTAATTCGAAGCAACCTAATTGGTATTCTTAGTCGTATAAGTAAAAACTTGAACATATCGAAGAAATTTAACTACACATAAATTATAGGGTAAACCTCCCGAGAGAGGCTTTACTACTAAGGAAGGGGGCGGTAAAAAGTACCCCCAAGTAATTAATGAACTTTTCCCAACCTATATTTGCATGTTAGTCTCTTGTGGACGCTAAGCAGTTGTTATTAACGTCCTAAAACGATAAAATTCGATTTACAGTAAATAATAGTGGCAAATAGCGCAATTTGCCTTTCACCCTTTTCTAGTAAGTAGATTCGTGGTGTCGCAGTGGTAAAGCATCGAACTACAAATCCAAAGGTCTCTGGTTCCATCTTCGGTCAGTGCTATAATTTTCAGTCACTTACCACTTCTTTCACCCCTGGCAAGCTGCATCATGGTTTGGAATCCACGCTAAACTGTAGGGCTCCCCTGTAACAGGCAGGGCGAGTCTGTTCGAAGGTCGGAGGAAGGCAGTAGCGTAACACCTGCAACGGGGTCATGCCTAGTAAAGCACTGTGGCGTTCAGAACAATCTTCGGAACCAACATTGCTTTATTCCTTAGATTTGAAACTCGTATCGGGTAATATCTACAACTACATGATAACCCTGAAATTCGCAATCAAGTGCCTGGCAGAGGGTTCAAGCTATTCCTCTACCCTTCCATTCTCTTAACAGTGAGCGGGAAACACAAACACTTAAACCTCTCCGCGCGAGCTCTGATTTCTATTATTTTATGGTGATAATCATCCCTCCGTATGTAGGTGGGGGCCAACAAAATATTTTTCACGCTCTGAGGAGAAAGTTGGTGATTGAAATTCATGAGAAGGCCCTGTCAGAGTAAAAATGCCTTTTTTTTTTAATAAATGCCACCTCAATTCACGTATGATATCCGTTGCGGCCTGTCCGCTATTTCGCGGTAGTACAAAACGAGCTGCCCTTCTTTGAACTCTTTCGATGTTCTCCGTCAATGCCATCTGATGCAAATCCTATACCCGGAGCAGCACGTACAAGCATAACGCAGGCAGTCTCTTTAGTAGACCTGGTGCATCTTTTAAGAGTTGTGCCAAAAATCGCAGTCTTTGGTTCGCTTTCCCCACAATATTATCTATCAATTTAAATTTTTCGGAACTGTAACCCGTAAGGATATCGTTGAATTCACGGCTTTTCGATTTGTGTGATTTATCATCTAAGCGAGATTTAGAGGATTCCTTTTGGTACTGATGTGGAGAACTTTACACTTTTCGTTATTTGGAGTCAATTGCCACTTTTCGCACCACAGATTGATCTTTTCTACATCGTTCTGCAATTTGTTTTGATCATCTGATGTCTTTGTTGTTGTTGTTGTTGTTGTGGTCTTCAAAGACGGTAAATAATCTGCGAACAACCGGAGAATGCTAGTCTTATTGTCTTCTAAGCCGTTTACGTAACTCAGAAACAGCAGAGGGCCTATAACACTTCCTTCGGGAACGCCAGATATTAATTCTGCCTTTCCGTCAATTATTACGTACTGTGACCTTTCTGGCAGTACATCACGAATCCAGTCTCTCAATTTAGACGATGCTCCACAGGTACGCAATTTGATTAGAAGTCGCTTGTGAGGCACAGTATCAAAAAGTCTAATCTAAAAATATGGAATCAGTCTGACACACCCTGTCAATAGAACTCATTACTTCGTGAAAATAAAGAGCTAATTGTGTTTCACAAGAGCGATATTTTCTGAATCCGTACTGGCTGTTTGTCAATATAGTGTTTTCTTCGAGATAATTCACGATGTTAGAGCACATGTATGTTCCAAAATCCTGTTGCACATCGACTTCGGTGGTACGGGTCAGTAATTCTGTGAACTACTACTACTACTACTACTACTACTACTACTACTACTACAGACCGGAGATTTTTCTTTCTGGAGTATCTGTGTAACCTATGCAACTTCCGAGTCTTTAGGACAAAAACTGATCGGCTGTATATGATCGCCAAACATAGAGATATTATACCAGAATACTCCGAGAGTAACCTGACTGGTATAAAATCAGAACCAGGGGCCTTGTCTTTAGTAAGTGATTTAAGTTGCTTTGCTACACCGAGGAAATATATTTCTAATGCGAGCAGAAAAAAAAAAATTCAAGAGCAACCGCGAGCAATGTGCGGCTGTTTGCTGATGACGCTGTGGTGTACAGGAAGGTGTTGTCGTTGAGTGACTGTAGGAGCATAGAAGATGACTTTGACAGGATTTGTGATTGGTGTAATGAATGGCAGCTAACTCTAAATATAGATAAATGTAAATTAATGCATATGAATAGGAAAAAGAATCCCGTAATGTTTGAATACTCCAATAGTAGTGTAGCGCTTGGCAGTCACGTCGATTAAATATTTGGGCGTAACACTGCAGAGTGATATGAAGTGGTACTAGCATGTAATGATAGTTGTGTGGAAGGCGGATAGTCGTCTTCGGTTCATTGGTAGAATTTTGGGAAGATGTGGTTCATCTGTAAAGGAGACCGCTTATAAAACACTAATACGACCTATTCTTGAGTACAGCTCGAGCGTTTGGGATCCCTACCAGGTCGGATTGAGGGAGGACATAGAAGCAATTCAGAGGCGGGCTGCTAGATTTGTTACTGGTAGGTTGGATCATCGCGCGACTGTTGCGGAAATGTTTCAGGAACTCGGGTGGGAGTCTCTAGAGGAAAGGAGGCGTTCTTTTCGTGAATCGCTACTGAGGAAATTTAGAGAACTAGCATTTGAGGCTGATTGCAGTACAGTTTTACTGCCGCCAACTTATATTCTGCAGAAAGACCACAAAGATAAGAGAGATTAGGGCTCGTACAGAGGCATATAGGCAGTCATTTTTCACTCGTTCTGTTTGGGAGTGGAACACGGAGAGAAGGAGCTAGTTGTGGTGCGAGGTACCCTCCGCCACGCACCGTATGGTTGATTGCGGAGTGTGTATGTAGATGGAAATGAGTATGGGCTAAATACCAGGTATTAACTTTTAACGGGAATTGACAGAAGAACTAGATAAATTTATGCGAAGTTCAGTACATCGCTGATGTGCTCCGAAGAGGAGTGCAGCCGCTATGGCCATCAGCGTTGACAAACGCACCGCCGCCTGGGTAACTGCGCGCCGTGGTCGTGACAATTACCAGGAAAGCCAGCCCGCCTCGAGATATGCTATCGGCGGCGGCGGCGTGCGGCCACTGGAGACGCGGCGCCGGACTGCTTTGCTTCGCTTCGCCGTGCCGCCCTGTCCCCGTGGTAAGCAGAGCGGGCAGTGTTGCCAGTTCCAGGAGCCCGCGTTCGATTGTGTGCCGACCGCCCAGAGCCAGTCGGCGTAGAAGGAAGTCACTGGGGCCCGCTCCGCGGCGCAAAAAAACACCCCGTCTCTGCTCACACAGGCGCTGCGGGCGCGTGCACACAGCACCGAACGGCCGAGCTACCGCCGCCACAGAATGCCGCTCCCACCAGTTGCCCTCTGGCTCCGACCGGTTCCACAAAAAACGCACGTGATAAGAAACAGAGAGGCGCGTATGAACGCGGGCGGCTCTGCGTTTACATTCAGTTTACGTGCTGAGGTTGCGTTGTTTGTCGCACACGTAGAAGGCCGCAGATGACGTGCTACTTTAACGTCATGCGCTAACAAGTACAGGTTAGAATCTTCTGTGGGAAGTTTGCTTGATATTGCCATAAAAAATAGAAATCTCTGCGCTACAGAACTAAACAGACATACTGGAAGTTTAAATAACTGGTAGAATGGATAAAAAAACTGTGGGAGCAGCACGAATGAAAAAGATCAATTTGCCATACAAGCTCACTACAAACAATTTCAATGTAAAATTTGGACATTAACCCTCGCATTACCAGTGGGATGATCGAATCTGGTTAGTAGGGCGTTTAACTGCGTGGTTATCAACGCCCATTACACATTCTCAATGTCTCACAGACCAGTTACGCCACTTTCCCGGATGAGGAGGAAATGATGAGGACTAATTTGCTGTTAGACATGCGTTTACCTTTTGTCAAAAGAAACCCAAAACCAGGTTTAAACCTTTGAAAAGCGTCGTGGAGATGAACAATGACTGGTAACAGTAAACTTCTTGTTTCATTCAACTTTTTTTTTAACTTTTCCTAGGGTGGGCATAAAATTTTTGAAATGTTACTCCCTGTACCTATTTCTATAGAGGGACCACAGTGGGTTAGCGCCGGAAGCAGAATTTCCAATCGATCCTTGGTCACTTTGTCACTTACAGTTTCCTTCAACTTTGGAAACGATTTGTAAATGTGAATGCGTAGCTGCCACGTGGTTCGGAGCCCACGATAATTTGCAGGTCAGTCTATAACCGTATTGCTTGGTACTGAGTGCAGGGGAATGATCCATCACCCCCGATTCAAATGGCTCTGTGCACTATGCGACTTAACTTCTGAGGTCATCAGTCGCCTAGAACTTAGTACTACTTAAACCTAACTAACCTAAGGACATCACACACATCCATGCCCGAGGCAGGATTCGAACCTGCGACCGTAGCGGTAGCTCAGTTCCAGACTGTAGCGCCTAGAACCGCTCGGCCACATCGGCCGGCGGAATGGCAAATGTTAGTGTACGAGGTACCCTGCACCATCCACCTTACGGTGGCTTGCCGAGTACGCATGTACATGAAAGGGCCTTACTATATAAATTTTCTATCGTTTTAATTCCGTGAGATACATCGTCGCGATGAATCAAACGAGTTGTTTAAATCTATACTACCGTTATTTGTGTACTTTGAATAGCGTGCTGAATGGCTTTCGATTTTACATTTAAATCTTCTCGTATTAATTCAAAATCGTTCTGTACACACAGAATGGATGTAAGGTCTAATTTGAACAAATGAAAATAAATAACAAAAAAACTATAATCGCTAATCGGAACCTGAGGCAGAATGGGCGAACTCTGATCGTCCATGGAGCTAGTAGCAATCAGAATGTATCTGATGACAATGACGTCTGGCTGACAACGGTTTCCTTCTCGAAAGTACTTCCGGAGTATTAAAAGAAAGGTTTCCGGTCACGCAAAATTAACAAGCAGGAACGTAGGTCAGTAGTGTCCGAATGATAGAGCAGACCGTCTGTCTTCTTCTGTGACTGCTGTCGCACTTGCTATGTAATTAAATACTCCGACTTTAAATGCCACGGAAAACGAACATTGGTAACAACAGTGAGAATAGCGGAGTCTTGTCTTTCCTATTCATGCAACGAGGACCATCATCGTAACATCTACCGAACGTGGTGAAAGATATTCGAAGAAATGAAAGAACGTTCTCCGCTCCACTGTTTGAACACCCCTTCTGAATGCCTACCGTCAGCGCACACCTCCCATCATGTCTACGCAGACACTATTCACAAAAAGCTTGCCATGAAACATTATCCATTCCTCCTGCACTCAATTTTAGGCAAGACTGCGCAGCTCATGCACGACTGGGTCCTGCGAAAGAAAAGAAAAAAAAAAAACAATGGTCGGTGCACAATGTAGCCTACGTGTGTCGCTAAAAGCCGGCCCTTGGGAACGTCCGTGAGATTTTCAATGCTGGCTGCTAAAGAAGCCAGAACGCGGCAGCTGTCGGCAAGAACGAGGTCTAATTGCCGCTAACCAGCGCCGCGGGCCCGGCGTCCGAGAAACCTCAATTTACGGGACGTGCTCGGGCTGCCAGCAGGAAGACAGACTGGGATTTTCAGCAAGCACTACAGCAGACGCCCTGTTTATTTTAAACTTTCCACACTACGATTAAAAGAGGCCTCGGTATACAAGCGGCTCTGCTGCGAAAATAGTGCAGTTCGTGGGCTCAAAGAACCTATACTTAACGGATGCATGTTAAACACGAGTGCTCTCAAAGGTGCCAATGGCGTACAGCACAGCCAAATTGGTCGTTATAAGGTAGTCATACACAGAGTGAACCAGAACTCTAACGAACAACTTTGGGAGCCTGTTAGGGATAGCTTGTGACTATTTTGGTGTAAGAGACCTACAGTCTCCGGAGGAACGTTACTCACGTTATTCATTTCGTTTTGTTTCTTGCTCCAATTAGCTTTGTATCAGTATTCTGTTGATAATGTCAACGGTACTACTGTGGATAATTTTACTGATGAACAGTTGGCCAATATGCATCTCGTGTATTGGTTCACTGAATACGACGGAAGAGCGAAACAACTATGCTACGTTTAGCTGTTCCCGCACGACGTCATCCACATCTTGATGCATCTGCTTAAGGGTCTTTACATCTCTCCACGTACTGTGTTGTACGTTTTGGTTATTGCATACTAAACGTTTCTTTACTGTTGTTGTTGCAGTCTTCAGTCCAGAGACTGGTTTGATGCAGCTCTCTATGCTACTCTATCCTGTTCAAGCTCCATCATCTCCCAGTACCTACTGCAACCTACATCCTTCTCAATCTGCTTAGTGTATTCATCTCTTGGGCTCCCTCTATGATTTTTACCCTCCACGCTGCCCTCCAGTATTAAACTGGTGATCCCTTGATGCCTCAGAACATGTCCTACCAACTGATCCCTTCTTGTAGTCAAGCTGTGCCACAAATTTCTCTTCTCTCCAATTCTAATTAATACCTCATTAGTTGTGTGATCTACCCATCTAATCTTCAGCAGTCTTCTGTAGGACCACATTTCAAAAGCTTCTACTCTCTTCTTGTCCAAAAGTACCTATCGTCCATGTTTCACTTTCATACATGGCTACACTCCATACAAATACTTTCAGAAACGCCTTCCTGACAAATCTATACTCTATGTTAACAAATTTCTCTTCTTCAGAAACGCTTTCCTTGCCATTGCCAGTCTACATTTTATATCCTCTCTACTAATTTAAATGTCTCATTTTCATCAATTTTTTTAGCATCCAGGTCTTTCAGCCAATCAGTCTGTGGAGAAGAATGTAGGGACTTTCATTGCTACTCCTGGTAACGGAATGTTCCTAGAAGGAGCTTCTTCCTGCAAGGCTTTTCTGAAGTTATGCACAATGCATCCTCTCACGGTGATATAAATTAGTAAAATTTGCCGAGCTTCAGGCACGTCAAGTGATTAAATATCCACGAGCTTCCGTGCGAGTGCTGCCCCAACTCGAGTGCCAGACGACACCCGCCGTCGTGGGAAGTCGCGCCACTTACGCTAGCGTAGAAGTCTGCAACTACAACCGCTTTTGAAGTATTTCGGAAGTGCTCACCCATCATTCCCGGGCTGGTCATGGCCACCGTCTCCACGACATGGTTCTGGCATCCGCAACAACGGCCGCAGCCCAATGATGTCACACGTGAAACACCTCATACATTCCTTCCTTCCGGGAAGGCGCCTTGCGGCTTCGAAAACGCTTATACAGGGTGTTACAAAAAGGTACGGCCAAACTTACAGGAAACATTCCTCACATACAAAGAAAGAAAATATGTTATGTGGACATGTGTCCGGAAACGCTTTAATTTCCATGTTAGGGCTCATTTTAGTTTCGTCGTCCACCTACGCTCAGTGGAGCACGTTATCATGATTTCATACGGGATACTCTACCTGTGCTGCTATCACATGTGCCTTTACAAGTACAACACACAACATGTGGTCCATTCACGATGGAGCTCCTACACATTTCAGTCGAACTGTTCGTACGCTTCTCAACAACAGATTCGGTGACCGATGGATTGGTAGAGGCGGACCAATTCCATGGCCTCCACGCTCTCCTGACCTCAACCCTCTTGACTTCCATTTATGGGGGCATTTGAAAGCTCTTGTCTACGCAACCCCGGTACCAAATGTAGAGACTCTTCGTGCTCGTATTGCGGACGGCTGTGATACAATACGCCATTCTCCAGGGCTGCATCAGCGCATCAGGGATTCCATGCGACGGAGGGTGGATGCATGTATCCTCGCTAACTGAGGACATTTTGAACATTTCCTGCAACAAAGTGTTTGAAGTCACGCTGGTACGTTGTGTTGCTGTGTCTTCATTCCATGATTAATATGATTTGAAGAGAAGTAATAAAATGACCTCTAAGATGGAAAGTAAGCGTTTCCAGACACATGTCCACATAACATATTTTCTTTCTTTGTGTGTGAGGAATGTTTCCTGAAAGTTTAGCCGTACCTTTTTGTAACACCCTGCATATATATATGACTTTCAATTTTATCCATAATGTCTGGTTTTTACACAAAATAGGAGTTTACGTTTTGTGAAATGTGCTTAATCAGATGTACATACCTGAACATATAGATATTAAGGAAAAAAATTACGAAGAGCTATTCAAAAAATCGGATCGTTTGTAAGTTACGCGCGTTATCTTCCGACAAGACTAAATACAGCAGCGCTCTGTGAGAGACTAGCTGCGAGGCGGTTACTTTCCATGTTAGAGCTCATTTCATTACTTCTCTTCTAATCGCATTAATCTTTGAATGGAAACACACAGAAACACAACGTAGCAGCGTGACTTCAGACACTTTGTTAGAGGTAATGTTCAAAATGTCCTCCGTTAGCGAGGATACATGCATCCACCCTCCGTCGCATGGAATCCCTGATGGGCTGATGCAGCCCTGGAGAATGGAGTATCGTATCACAGCCGTCCACAATACGAGCACGAAGAGTCTCTACATTCTGCCTGAAGCTTGGCAAATTTTACGAATTTATATCGCCGTGACAAAACTCTACCATCTGGCGAGCAAGATATATGAGACAGGCGAAATACCCTCAGACTTCAAGAAGAATATAATAATTCCAATCCCAAAGAAATCAGGTGTTGACAGATGCGAAAATTACCCAACTATCAGTTTAATAAGTCACGGCTACAAAATACTAACGCGAATTCTTTACAACCGAATGGAAAAACTAGTAGAGGCCGACCTTGGGGACGATCAGTTTGGATTCCGTAGAAATATTGGAACATCTTTTCTTTATTTGTGTGTAAGGAATGTTTCCTGAAAGTTTGCTCGCACCTTTTTGCAACACCATGTATATGGTCGTAATTGTGCAGCCCGATCCTTGAGCCTGGACCTCTCTTTCCCAGTGCTTACAGTTGACTACAGGAACGCGTCTTGTTGACCAGAGGGTGCGACGAGCTTCGACGCAAGAGTCGGGCGGTGGCGGCTGGTCTCCGGTACGCGGCTTATTTATAATCAGTGTTCCAGACTAGCGGCAGGTTCGTGAGGCCGGCGGCTATAAATACTGCGCGCCAGAGCAGAGCAGGGCAGGACTGGGCGGGGCGGGGCCCACTGGCTACGCCTCGCCTCGCCACCCCCTCCACAAGCAGGCGGCTAGTGAGCAACACTGGCTTCAGCCCCTCCGCCACACTAGCAGTCCGGACCCACGATTTATGGGGCGAATGGCGCGACCTGCGCACCACAGCTTTCGCAGACATCTGGCCGGGCCACAAAGGAATTCCCCGACACCGGTGTCCGAGGCTCAGCACCGGCCTGCGCCAAATGTCAGTCCTAAGATGCTAGTCGCTGAACTACAACGCTACTGTATGCAATGACCTTGTTCTATGGAGGTAACGTTTCTTTTTAATAATAGTGGCGTACCTATTGATTGTGTTCGTACTGAAATATTCCTACTTCTAATACTCTAAGCGACGTGGCGTCGTGCTATGTCTCCTGTGCGTATATACCCGCGTTCGGAGCGGCTCAGTAGGTTCAAACGGCTCTGAGCACTATGGGACTCAAACTGCTGTGGTCATCAGTCCCCTACAACTTAGAACTACTTAAACCTAACTAACCTAAGGACGTCACACACATCCATGCCCGAGGCAGGATTCGAACCTGCGACCGTAGCAGTCGCACGGTTCCGGACTGCGCGCCTAGAACCGCTCGACCACCGCGGCCGGCGCGGCTCAGTAGGGTCGGTACTGTTACGTACTGGACGTGTCCACGCGCTCGCGAGTAATGAGGCTCGAAGAATGCTGTGACGAGACTCTTCACGTCAGGTGTTTCCTCGAATCCTCGAACCGCGCTGCTCTCA
Organism: Schistocerca gregaria; assembly: GCF_023897955.1. Taxonomy (NCBI): domain Eukaryota; kingdom Metazoa; phylum Arthropoda; class Insecta; order Orthoptera; family Acrididae; genus Schistocerca; species Schistocerca gregaria. The sequence goes on from NC_064920.1 coordinate 232,332,885, forward strand.
AGTGTACAAGCTCCTTACTCGCGTATGCGTCGCGTTGACTTACTAGGAAGCGTAGGTAGACTGATTCGGATTAATTCTCAGAATTGCTACACTTCTGGAAACTATCTTGCCTTTAAACGTCCTTGCTGTGCACAGAGACCCGACAGGATTAAAACCGCCAGAAGTCCAATACCAGCAACAAATGCCCTGTAGCAATTTAACTGTTATAAGAAAGACTCCCACGTACAACCACGGGACCGGAAAAATATATGAAGCTAACGGTCAACATGCCTATTCCACAAGTTCCCCTCAACCCCGCAGATAATCTCCACAAAGAGAAAAAAAAATGGTTCAAATGGCTATGAGCACTATGAGACTTAACTTCTGAGGCCATCAGTCCCCTAGAACTTAGAACTACTTCAACTAGAACTTAGAACTACTTCAACCTAACTAACCTAAGGACATCACACACACCCATGCTCGGCCAGTAGCATCCTCTAGAAATGCTACATACCATAAAGACTTCTCACACGTTTATTTTCACAGTGGCTGGAAAAATATCTATTGTCATTGAAAAGTCACTAGCCCCACAAGGAAGATCCGACAAAATCCTACTTTACGTGGATTTGGAAAGGACAAACCCATCAGCTTTAGGTGGGACAAAGCTCAAATCCACCGGATGCTGACTCGTGTCTCTGTAACAGCCAAGAGGACGACGCACAGTATGGTTAGGTATTACGTGCTGTAGTACTCAAAATACGAAGTTTCTAATACTTTCAGGCATAACGCGAAGAGTGTGTCAGGACCTATTTCAGCAAAAATGAATTCCCGTTGGGTTAACAGTTGAAACACAAATATGCACAGACACACATTTAGCAGTTTTACGCAGCACCATTTTAACTGAATTTGCCTCATGATAGAGGTTAATATCCAGACACACATCAAGGAATCGTATAACGAAAGTGGCAGGTAACAAGTATTCGTTTATTGCTAACAACAGTGTTTTAACGCAACTGGAGCACTGTCTCACTAATATCATCATGCAAGAGGCTGTATTTAAAGAGGAGAAAATAAAAAAAATGCATTTTGTTAATAAAATTGATCTGATACGCACCTCATACACAAATGTGCCACATTTTTTTGTATCTCCAAAAATTAAGCATTGCCTATGGGATGGGTGGAAGGAACATCGATATACAACAACAAACGATGTTATTCGCTATTTAAGGGGGTTAGGACGTCAAACGGGCCGACTTGGAGCAGGAGAGGCACCACAGGACATTTTATTTTCTACTGTCTCTACTTTTACAAATACATTCCTAAAACTTTGTCAGCGTGACCAGGAAGGATTCAGGATTCAAACTCATAGCACTGGAAGTGCAAAAACATGGCAAAATAAATTTTTTTTAGATATGAAATTTCTCATCATTTTTTCACTTACTGTTGGCTGCATTTGTTGCTATAGGTAAATTTTTCTTCTCAATCAAGAGCGATTCTTTGATGAATTTTGTACAGCATACAAACCATACTTACAGGTGTACGAAACTCTAGAATTTTCCAAATCCATTAAAAACTGTGGTAAAAATCGATATGATTAACTACAAAATTTGATTTTTTCTAAACATAAAGTTTAAGACGTAACAGCTCATTAATTTTTTCATAAATTAAATAGATTCCAGAGTTTCAGACATCTGTAAGTATGGTTTGTATGTTGTGCAAAATTCATCGAACAGTCTCTCTTACTTATGAAGAAAAGTGTATCAATTCCAACAAATGCAGCCAATAGTAAGTGAAAAAATGATGAAATTTCACATGTAAAAAAAAAATTTGTTATGTTTTTGAACTTCCGCTGCTACGAGTGTGAATCCTGAATCCTTCCTAGTCATGCTGACAAAGTTTTATGAATTTACTTGTAAAAGTATAGACAATGGAAATTAAAATGTTCTGTGGTGCCTCTCCTGCTCCAAGTCGGCCCGTTTAACGTCCTACCCCCCTTAAACGGAAATTGTCTTTTTCCTATACCACAACGACGATAGTCACAACTTTGTAGCAAAGATTCAGCACGAAATAATATATTTTTTTATTCCTTATTTCTCACACAATTGTGAGTCGCAGCACGCTGCACACGGTTTCTGTTTTATATACTGGTGTACAAAACTTAGGGGCGAAACTGCTACAGCATAGTAAAAAGAAATACGCAATGAGACGAATAGGAACGATATTTTTGAACCGCAATAATTACACTGTAGTGGTGGCGATTTATGATGGTCCCCTAGACATTACAAAAGGCGGGACATCGACCTCAATATGGTGTGATTCGCACAGAGAGCAGTGCATGGTGTCCAACGTGCTGCCGTGCTTAATGAGTTCTTGTGGCAGGACATTCCATTTCTCCAATTGCGAGGTTGATAACTGCTGAATGGGCGTGTTGCATGTGGATGGGCTGCAATAGGTTCCCCAATACCTCCCACACGTGTTGGACGCAATTTTAGTAGGGGGAACGGCCGGCCCAGTCCTTTCGCCGACTGTCCTCGTGTTGCAAGAACTGGTCCAGCTGCGCTGTTGGATACGGTCGCGTGTTGTCATCTATAAAAATGAAGTCAGGGATGGATGCACCCCTGAAAATACGCACATAGGGAAGAACGATAGTGTCATCATTACGCTGACCAAGGAGTGTACCATGATCAAAGATTTGTAGGTCAGTATGTAAATGCAACATTAAGTATCCCACCATCATTACATTGGGTTGATGTGGTGGAAGAGACCAAACAGCGAGGTCATCGGTCTCATTGGATTGGGGAAGGAAGTCGGCCGTGCCCTTTCAAAGGAACCATCCCAGCAGTTGCCCGAAGCGATTTAGGGAAATCACGGAAAATCTAAATCAGGATTGCCGGACGCGGGTTTGAGCCGTCGTCCTCTCGAATGCGAGTCCAGTGTGCTAAACACTGCGCCACCTCGCTCGGTAAGAACATTACACCTGGACCACTAAAACTATCATGTTCGAGGACGTTTCTGGGTGCATTACGTGTTCATACCTCTCATCATAAGAGGGTACGTCCAGAATCACTACTCAGACAATCTGCTTTCATCCGAGGACAGCACGTGATCCCCCCTTTTCGAGGGTCCAGTCCACACGCTCTTGGATCTATCATAAACGATGCAGGCGATGTGCACGTGCCGAGGGAACACACCATGCTGGCCGCCGGGCAAAGTGGCAGCCCCTTGCAGTCGCCGAGCCAGTGTGAACAATGAGATTGCTTGTCTTTCAGTGCTGACAATGTGGCTGCAATTGCATCCGCAATTTGACGTGGACACCTTATTGCCTGTTGCACATTATAGCGATCATTTTTGTTGTAGTGGATCGTGGTTTGACCACCTCTTCTCTTTTGGGCAGCAGCGCCTTGAGGTTCGGAACGTTCCCAAGCCATGTGAAACAATGCTGTGAACAACACCGAACTCCTGGACTACACACGTCACACTACAAATGTTGTCTCCGGATCATGTTGTAATTAACACCACCACAATACACCGTAACTGCCCGCTGATTGACACACACACTCCCTTTTTTTCGTCCCTTCAACTGCGTCATGCGGGGGTTAGGTTGTTTCGGGGAAGAGACCAAACAGCGAGGTCTTCGGTCTCATCGGATTAGCGAAGGACGGGGAAGGACATCGGCCGTACCCTTTCAAAGGAACCATCCCGTCATTTGCCTGGAGCGCTTTAGGGAAATCATGGAAAACCTAAATCAGGATACCCAGGCGCGGGATTGAACCGTCGTCCTCCCGTCACGCTGCGGGCCCAGCTACGTATGGCGGCATAATCACGCTGATATCACATGTGACGTCCAGCTTCCTGTGCAACACTGCGAGACATTTGGCAACACGATCCCGGTCATTCATTCATTTCCACCCAGTTGTTAATATGACACGTTACTTTATCTACCGCGTCCTGAAGTTTTGCATAGCAGTGCATAATATAAAAAGCCACCGCTTTTATAATGCAACACGGTGTTGTGCACGTCCGCGAAATTGAAACAAACCGCTGCCGCTCCCTGCGCACAACACCACTATAACCCTGTAGATGGTTCTGATCTTGAGTTATATAGCTGGCCTACAGATTTCTATGAAAATGGCAACTTGCTTCACCAGTGCACTGGCTCTAAACTGCTCTGCTAGCCCCCTCTCGTCTTTGTCTTACATAGCCATGTCCTCGAGACGTTAAACAGTTGGTTAACACAACACCTCTGGGACGCCGCTTTCTAATAACGGTACACCGCAGCGGGACAAAGACTACGTTCTTTGAGACACTCTTTAACCGTCCGTCAGGATGCACAACTTCGGTTTTCAATCCACTCTAGAAAAAGAACACGTTTCTTTTTTTCCCAATAGGAACTTGCTCTATTGAAGGCACGTGTCTCCTTTTGTATGCTTTGTTTCTCATTTTTAACCCTCCGAGGGCATTCCAGTTTAGAAAGTAATTTAATGAAGTATGAATTAACTAGCGACAATATCATCTATTTAAAGAAACCTGCTGTTCATCACACACAATGAAGAGAAACTAGGACAAGGAGGCAGCTGATTTAGTAACAGGAGACTGTCGCGGGGTGAACGTGATTTTGCTTAATGAACATGCTGAATACATGGAAACCAGCTAAACATCTAAACTGACATTAACATTTAGCGATCTTAAATTAATTTTGTTATCCGCAATGTGAGTGAATCTAAAGGAGCGTATCAGTATTATATCTGATAAGTACATAAGTTGGATTGGGTTGTTTGGGAGAGGAGACCAGACAGCGAGGTCATTGGTCTCATCGGATTAGGGAAGACGGGGAAGGAAGTCGGCCGTACCCTTTCAAAGGAACCAACCCGACATTTGCCGGGAGCGATTTGCGGAAATCACGGAAAACCTCAGTCAGGATGGCCGGACGGGGGGATTGAACCGTCGTCCTCCCGAATGCGAGTCCAGTGTGCTATCCACTTGCACCATCTCGCTCGGTAGTACATAAGTTAAACTGTGTTACTTCTCGACCGAGTGAAGGCCATGTGAATGTATACGACAGTCAGGAACGCGAGTTCAATTCAAACGCTTGCAGCATGTCTTCCGGCAAACGTCGATATTAGTCACGCTGGAGAAACAGTAAGAATTGTCCGAGATGAAAACTACATATATTAGCCATATAACAGTGTTTTCGGAAGTTAGGCTACTTCTTTCTCCAATACGCACGGGACCAAAACATTTGATGCTGAGTTCTGAAGCTCCAATACAGCAGTCACACATTATAAAGCGAACATAAACCAAATGAGTTATTTTGTGCGAAAAGGGAACCGAGCAAAACTTCGATTTGGAAATCACGCTTTCGTTTACTCAGTTCCTTCAACTCTGTGTAAATGGAAGTCGTTTTCTGATCTGGTGAACAATTTGTGTGTGTTCAAGTATCGTTTAAGGTCAGCGAAATTTCAACAGTTCCTGCGAAAAACGTTACGTTAAACAAATCAACAATGACCAACGTTACGGTACGCCGTTCTGTGAAACAATATCTAATTTAAATCCCTGACATGGTTAAATTCACCACCTGCAGCAATATACTACACTGCAACAATGGAGATATTAATTGCTGAAACGGAATTCTCAGTTGTTCTTTTCGAGTTCTATATGACCGAAACTGTACATCATGGGATAAAAATTTCTACAAGGTCTTTTTATCCTTTTTAGAGCGACAAGGCAAAGGAAATATCTTAAATGCGTTATTGAAGGTACTTATTACGTATGTTTATTCACACTTCCTTTTTGCTATCGTACTCTGGACCTTTTTAAACTGACCTAGCTAGCACTCACTTGTTGCTATACATTTTATACACTCGGTATTATTTCTATATTGCTTGTTTACAACCGAGAGCAAAAAATATCTTCGCTTTGATAATGACACAGCTCCACTGCGAGTCATGCGTGGAATGCTCGTTGCCTCAAGATAATGACCAGTGAGTTGAAAAAGTAAACAAACTGCGGAAGTATGCGAGCCAGAGGTGTGACGAAAGCGTGCTCCAGTGTCGCAAGAGCTCGTTCCGCGTCGCTCGTCGCAGTCGCGTCCACACCGAGATAACAGCTCTGTCAAAACATTTCCCCGGCGCTGGCGATCCATTGAGCACCAAGCGATGAAAGGCAGAGGCGAGGGCCCCGCCCACTACTGCTGCGGAATGCTACAGACCGTCCCGGTTTTCCATCGGCAGCAAACAACTGAACAAACGGGCACAGTGCTAACGTCATGGACTCTTGTTCACATTCAAGCGCACCTACGCTATACTAGCAATTTTCCGTATTTCGGTTCAAACGCTTCAAGCCAATGTTTGGACACTTTGACAATGCAGCGAGCAATTTGATATGCCTTCTACACCCGAGGCTGGGCCTGATTACCCGCAGCAGCCCAGCCCGCCACTGCACCGACATCCTGCTCTGGCCGGACGCGAAACATTTTCCCGACACCAAGAACAACACCGTGATGTGGATGTTAGGACAGTTTGTGACATATACCATCATCCACAATAGTGAAGATAATCTCATTAGTTTCGAGGCTTACATGAGAATGGCACGCTGGAAGATGAAACGTTACACAAATTTCAGGAAGATGTTTCCTAACATGTTAGACATTTTTTAAAAACAAGGCGTAGGGTAATTCTCTATGCCGGTAAGGACACGAATCACATGCAAGACTATGTAGCGAACAAAATACACAACGAATATGGGGTTATACCAGTTCCTAGGGCTACTCCCGACTTCTCAATGGTGTTATTAACTTAATTATGACGTTTTCATTAATTTATGTTCCTGTGCATCTCTTGTTATCCGTTTGTGTGCTCCAAATGACAGATTGGACGGTTATGAATTATATGACAGAACTGTCATTCCAGTTAAGACAGTCAATTATATATATGTTTGCGTTTTCGGTTCTATGTCTGTCTGGACTGAAGAGGTTATTGTCAGTCTACTATTTATGTTCTATTTTGTAAGCTTACAAATGGCACTATATTGAAATGTGTTCAGTCTATTGTAGAATACAATTCGTGTTGAATCAGTTCCAGCACTTCAATATTTTATTTTTGTGCTTATGTACATATATGGTTTTAATAAAGGAAAAAAGGTAAAAAATGTATGTTTTGCTTCTACGACTGTAATGACCCCTCTGCAAAGAACTAAGTTCGATAAAGAGAACGTAGGAAGAACCTTTGCCACATGTTCCAGCAAGATGAAATATTTGCGCTGTGCCACACTGCGCGAAATCCAATTTTTTCATAATCATTCAGGGGCGAATCAACTATCAAATTGAAAACTTTTCTGTAAAAAACGAACCCAGGGACTGATGCGGTAGAGTCCACTGGGTCTATACGATATGTTTTGAACTAATTGTTTAGTTGTATTCAAGGTTTCATTTCACGAAGAATTACATACTTTGAGTATGTTTCCATGCCAGCTAATACCGCTCACGGAGACGGTGTTACATTACGGTGGAATAATAATGCAACAGTAAAGAAGACCAATGTCCATTGCAACTTGTGTCCTGTATATTACTGCACATAACATGCGTCTGTCCACAATTATGCTACGAATGCAGAAGGTGCAACGAACCTAGCTGTACTCTTCCGCATCAAGGCAGAGCGTACAGATTCTAAAGGTCCAGCCATCCTGCGTCCCTGCACGGAAGCAGCTCTCAGGTCGTTGGTTCGTGTTTCTTGCCGTGAGGCTGTAAAATCTGTCTAATGAGAGGGCCATGAGTCTATACGCTACTATATGAGAAGTTAAATACCAAATAGGGGTGCTAACTGCTTTATTAAAAAGTAAACGACGAGGCAGACCAAGCCGTAAATTTCTAACAAATGATATAACAAACGTTCGATTATTTTATCAATGTAACTCAGATCCAGTAGTAACAACTGAAATGAGCGTGAAGTACTTTGCATAAAACGATATGATAATAAACTTTGCATTTATACATTCCCCTCTGCATTTCTCATAGAGACGGGATCCATTACCATAGTTATAAACGCACGCACCACTAAGATGATAAACGTGCGCACTCTCGCCCACAACCTTACTGTGCAAACGCTCTGTATGAGCGCGCTCATCCGACACGACTCTCCAAACACGACTACTCTAGTCAGTCCGAAATAACTTGTTCGGTGCGCATTAATAGAGCGAGTCGAATGTTCACGAAGTGCTTCGTCTGCGATTTTTATACTACAGTTGTGGGAGCAAATATTGTTATGAAGAAAATCTTAATGTTGTGTAAAGAATGAGGTTCGCTGAAGTAATCATCAATAGAAATCTCAATTACGTATTAAATCAATATTAATAAACAAAAGTACAGCTCCATCTCACTCCAGTTATTACACCATACCACGGCTAATAAAATGTTCAAATGTGTGTGTAATCTTATGGGACTTAACTGCTAAGTTCATCAGTCCCTAAGCTTACACACTACTTAACCTAAATTATCCTAAGGACACACACAAACACACACAAACACACACAAATACACACAAACACACACAAACACACACAAACACACACAAACACACACAAACACACACAAACACACACAAACACACACAAACACACACAAACACACACAAACACACACAAACACACACAAACACACACAAACACACACGAGGGAGGACTAACTTCCGCCGGGACCAGCGGCACAGTCTGACTGCAGCGCCTGAGACCGCTCGGCTAGTCCCGCGCGGCACCACGGCTGATATTGCTTACCTTGGTAACTAAGTGAGGTCTGGGGGTGAACATTATCGCTCCTACAGTCAAAATTGTTAAAGCGGCCTGCTGCTGTTCGCCTACGTCATCCACTGGAGAACGATCCTCTGTCGCGCTGTAAGGTTCAGATGTTTGCGTTCTGAAGCTTCATGAATAACGAACTCTGAGATACAGGGACTCGAACATGGAACCTGGAACCTTGTTTTTCGCCGACGATTCTCCTGCTGGCTAAATTATCCTGACTGCACTCACGCCTTCATAAATTCAGTTCCGCCAGTACTACTCTCTACATTTTCTCCGCTCAGGTTTTCAAGAAGAAAAGTGACACGAGAGAAAGTTTAATATTTCGTTATGGTAACGGTCGGTGCATATCTCGCCGGATCTACCTGCCAGACTATAAGAACAATAAACGGTTTGTGTGTCTTTATGTCAGCACGAGCGGCTGGGTTGGCAAGATCCACTTTCATTACCGCTGGAATTTAGTCTGCGGTCGGACGTTACCCACAGCGGCACACTATGTGACTGGCAGTTGGTTGCGGCTTCTTACTTATGGCACCATCAAAAGATTTGTAGAGTCTGAAAATATGAATACCGAGAGGCTGGATCTTTCCCGTACATCCTTAACGTACAGAAGTAGACAATGCATGATCTTCGTAGGAGTACCATGAATCCACTAAAAGCAGAATTTTCTTCCTGTCATAGGCCTACTTGGCCAAATTGCGTCACGATTGAGGTCTGAGTCAGAAAGAGGGAGGGATCGAGGAGGAAGGGATTCAAACCCTAATTGTTTTTAAGCTTTCCTCTTTCTTCTTGAATCTGCCGTCGCTCAGTGCGGGTGCATATTACAAGGACATACGTACCAGCTCGGACAGCCCACCAAACGTAAATAAACATTGAAAAACTTATTTCGTGAAAGAGTTGTGATCACAAACGTCAAATTCAGTGACGCATTCAGAATTTCAGACAAATTAAATGTGCTTTTAACCGAGTTCATAATGCTTCATTTCAAGTCCGCAAATCAGTGTTTTTTATACTACTACCGTGTACGGCAAAAGATGAAAAGTTAATGTAGGAACTGTCTAGGTTGGGTGGACACACATTTATTTCTACATTTAAGCTGGACCTATGTTGAAGAAAATACAAATTTGAACCAATATTGGTGAAACTGCCACACTGCTATATCTTATATGCGTTCTTCGGGTAATATGCGGCTCGGGAGATCGGTGAGAGAGGGTCAAAACAAATAGTCAGTCTTATGATTTTTTTCATGTCACCACTTCTTTCATATCTCGCAACGATAACAGTCGAAACGCACCAGAGTTCAATATTCATTATAAAGAATAAGTCCCCATATAACTGGCTGAGTACGTTAATTCAAAGTTCGGAAGAAGGGAAAGGCGTACTATTTCCAATGAGATCACGCCTCATACAGTCGTTAAGCGTTCAATCCAGCCTTAACGTTGAGGATAGCTTTGTATTTCTTACCGGTAGTCGATTAATAAGATCACTGGTCGTTTCCTGACAAGAGATGAACCCGTCATGGTCAGACAACTGCACGTGTTCTATCTGAATCTGCATCCAACTAATTGTATGGTCAATCATTGGGTAATACGTTTCGCTAGCACAGGGCTAAGAGGCTACATAGCGATGGCAACATTAAATTCAACATAGTTAATGGCACAGCTATAATTTTCCAGATGACTTCTCTTGAGTTATAGCCACACTGATATGTAATGAAAATGTAGTGACAAACTACAAATTTGATCCTGGCCGGGAGTGGACCCGTGTTTCTTGCTTGTCGCGAGCAGTCGCCTTATCTGTTAGAATATCCGAGCACGGCTACAGGCTTTTCTCAAAATACATGTTTCACTGTCGCTGATGTTTTCGCATATTAATTGCAAACCTACTAAAGCGGAGTCGGTGGAGGACCATGGCTTACCTTGGCCGAAGGGACATGTGCATGAAATAAATGCACTAAAATGAAATGAATGGCTCCATAGGGATCAAATCAGTGAAGATGCAATGACATGAAATGAAATGAAATTACTGCAGACCGTTCAGAGAAACCCGGTGGAAGGATCACTTTTAATAATATTCAGAAGCAATAAATGGAAACACTGGTGACAATAGTTGTACGAGGTAAGATAAAATGTGTGCTCCCACAGCCTAATGGTTAAGACGACTACTCGCGAAATGCAGGAAAATACGGGTTACCGTTTGCATTGCTATCATTTCATGATATCATCTCCCTTGATCCTCTTATTTCAGTTAAGTACATGTAGTTCAAAAATGGTTGAAATGGCTCTGAGGACTATGGGACTTAACTTCTAAGGTCATCAGTCCCCTAGAACTTAGAACTACTTAAACCTCACTAACCTAAGGACAGTACACACATCCATTACCGAGGCAGGATTCGAACCTGCGACCGTAGCGGTCTCGCGAATCCAGACTGTAGCGCCTAGAACCACTCGGCCACGCCGGCCAGCTACGTGTAGTTCATTTCACACTGGCATGTCCCGCAGACGGCCGTTGCAGGGCAGACAGTGTGGACGTGTGACGCTTCGGCCACATCTCGATGCACCGACCGCGCCAGGTCTGGTACTAATGTGGCAGGGAAACTGCCGAGGACGGGCCGTGTCGGCACTGCAAATGAGGCGAGCCGAAGCTCACGCCAGAAAACCTCTCCCCTCCACTTCCAAAACTGGCTGCGGGGCGACCGAACGGAACCATCAGCGCAAGCCGTCTCTCCTTAGCGGGGCGCGGCTGACACGCCGTGGAGTGTGCTGCAGCTATCTGCAGTGTCGTGTCATTTACATTACCGACGCTTCGGCGTTATCTTCAACCCAACGGTAGGACTACCAATACAGTGTAACTGTGAACGTGCCCGGTTCACGTCATCTTCCATCAACTTCAATAAACACTGTACTGGAACTGATGGGCGATCCACGAAATGAAATTATACATTTAATATTTTTAGTATATGTACACACATCAAATTGGACGGGAACTTTATGTTGACATAAGGAACGGCAGCGCATTCTTTTACTGTTTTTATCAGTGTGTTAGTAGGCTGTTTAGGTTTTTATGTTGGAAAACGCCACGTAGCGCTCTATATGAAAATCACTGACTGTGCTGTATGAAGGCTGTGATTGGTTTGCATTGTTGGCGTATATGCTATTGTGGTGTTGGGCAGTTGGCTGTTAACAGCGCGTTGCGTTGCGCAGTTGGAGGTGAGCCGCCAGCGGTGGTGAATGTGGGGGGAGAGATGCCAGAGTTTTGAGCGGAAGATCTTGACGTGTGTCCATAAGAAAAACGAAATTTATTTGGATATCACAAAATGTTATAAAGCTATTAAGGTAAAATACATTGTTTGTTCTCTATCAAAGTTTTTCATTTGCTAACTATGCCTCTCAGTAGTTAGTGCCATCAGTAGTTAGAATCTTTTATTTAGCTGGCAGTATTCGCGCTTGCTGTATTGCAGTAGTTCTAGTAACGCAGATTTTTGTGAGGTAAGTGATTCATGAAAGGTACATGTTGTTGTTAGTCAGAGCCATTCCTTTGTAGGGATTATTGAAAGTCAGATTGCATTGAGCTAAAAACGTTGTGTGTCAGTTTAGCGATGATCAGAATAAGTAAAGAGAGAAATTTTTAAGTACGATCAGTTTTGCGCAGCTGTTTGAAAATCAAATAACGTAGAAGTTTACCGGCACGGTCAGTCAAATTTTTCTAAGTGGACGTTTCAAACGCAGTGGAAACGACTTGAAAATACACTGCCGGAGAAAAATTAGTCCACCTGGAAGGAGGACTATGACGGCATATGCCGCATGGGGGATCGTAGATGTACTGATAGTGGTTTCAACGTCGTCTGCCGACAGATAGCGTAGTGGCAGAGATACCAGAGCGCAGACTGTGTCTAGCTCTTAATACGGAATGCTCACAACGAGAAGGCTCAGTGTGATGCAAAAGTGTGAGGCAAGGAGACGACCATGCCACGGATAGGCAATCGTGCTTCCTAAGGCCAAATGAGCGAGTTGGAAAAGGGTCAAATTGTGGCCTTCAGACTGCCGGTGCGATTCTTTCGGAGAACTGCCTCACGTTCTGGACGTGCTGTGTCAGTTGCGCAACGCTGCTGGTATCAATGGTCACGTGAATATTCTCACACACGCCAGGATCATCGCATTGTAAGCGCAACAGTAGCAAATCCCACAGCTACCACAGAACAGATAAGGAGGCCTGTGAACCCAGACGTGTCAACACTAACATTTACGAACCGGTTATTAGCAGTGCTTGCCAGTCTTCAACTCAAGCCAAAGCATCTATGTGCACAGTTCGACTGGTGCCTCAGAGGATCACTTTGCTGATGGAATGGCGCGCCGTGGTCTTCAACGTTGAAAGCAGGTATTGTCTGCGCGCAAGTGATGGTTGTTTGCGCGTACAACGTAGACCTGGTGAGCGCTGTCTCAGAGTGCATTCGTCCAAGACACACTGGCCTCATCCGTGGCCTCATGATCTCTAGTTCACCTTTGGTCATTGGTGTTTCTAGAAGTGAACGTAACAAGCGTTCAGTACGAGTACGATGTTGTTAGATCCGTTCCGTTGCCGTTCTTGCAAGAGGAAAGTGTTGTGTTGTTCCTCTACAAGACGTACAGCAACATCTCTGGCCAACATGATCTCTCGACGTGTCTCCAATTTAGAACGAACGGGATATGATGGGACGAGAAGTACTAATGCGTTTCTACAGCTACTCTCACAGAATTACGTAAGTAAGTAGAGCAGGCCGTGGCATAAAGTATCCGAAGACAGTATTCGCCATCTATGCGATTGACTGGATGCCAGAGTCAGCGTCTGCATTGCCGCCCCCGGAGGCTACACCACGTACTAAAATGGGTGTTTCAGCTTCTGTCGATACCTGGTACCTCAAAACTGCTTGTACTATTGATCTGTAAATTTAATTATTACATGTGCTCCATATCCACTGTTGCGACAATGAATCTCGAGTGAAATGGAAACCTCTAAAGGGGTTTACTATTTTTTTTCGTCAGTATACAAATTAAAGTATTTTTTTTTGTAATTTTTTCTTCGCTCACTCGATACACAACGCGCAATAAGCGGAATCTTCGAGTGTGTCACGTCTGCAGTATCCGCAGTGCTTGACCATGTAAGGTGTGAATTATACTGACAAAACGATTGCGACCATACTAGTTACATTACTACCATACCGTATGTCTGCTACATCGCCTTCTAAGTGTGAACACATCACAGATGAAGAATCGATCATAATCGCAATACGTAATATTAATCATCTAATATCCTAGCTGTATACACTAGGTTAACAAAATCGTTTTCAAATTACTAGTCCACTACCTCTGGATTATTCTGCATCCAAGTAACAATTCAGTATGCTAATCCTACACACAATTCAATATGCCATTGCATTTAAGGAATAAGCTTAAATTTATTCTTCTGTTGTCCGACAACCACCACCACCAAAAGACAGAAATAAGCTAATGTGTAAATCTGAAGACCCGGATTTCAATCCTGGCCGCGTACTGGGATTTTATCTATCACTTATCGCTTGTTTCACATATGATAATACGTCCTTAATACGAAAAAACGCCGGTTATGCCGTGGTTCGCATGCAGCACGAAAACTCAGCATTTCCCAACACATACACTCATTTAAAATGATACGATTGTCTTCTCACTGCAAGTCCTCAACTTGTGTAAAGAGAATTTGTAACACTTGTCTTTTATTATAGCAGCAACGACCATCGCAGAACCTGTCTAGTCAAACAACCTGCGACAATTCCACGGGGGTTGAAGTGGGACGTGGAGAACGATATCCGCTCTGTACAACATGCAGCGAATATTTTAACTTATAAAATGAAAATTATTTTTTATGTTATATGCAATGATGCAGGCACACGTCCCAAAGACTATCAACCCATAGCCGAATATGAAAACTACATTTAAAATGTCATCCATTACGTCTGAGCTACATAGTGTTATGATTCAGATGAGAAAATACAAATTCCGGGAGAGCTCTAAATTTATTTATATATAACCAGCCAACAAACTTATTGGCGGATGAAATTAAATTCTGCAGCTACGAATTTCTCAGCAGTTCTGATAGTGCACTTCTGTTAAATTCTTGAGCATTTTAAGCAAAGAACAGGAATGGTAATGAGATATATACATGTATCTAGTCCCTGAAACTAACAAGAACATGCTTGCTATGATATATAAATCACAATTAGTAAAAATTAAACCATTACGTCCAGCAAGAGCTTCAAGGAACCATGTTTATATTGGAAGGCGTGGTCAAAAGGACTCCCTCCGATTTTGTGTATGGAAACTCCTAAAGATTTTTAAATAACAAAAACACTCTAATATTTTATTTTTCATGCTTACATACTTATTTTTCAACGTAGTCACCATGGCAACTAAATCTTTTCTCCCAGCGAGAGGCCAGTTTGCTGATACCCTCACTGTAGTGAGTTTGACTTTGTTGACGGAGCCGCAATCTCACCTCTGATTATGATGAAGTGGTGCAAGCAAAGTGAAGCCCTCGAAGGTGTTTGGTAAGTTTTGGCCACAGAAGGAAATCGGTTGGGGCGAAGCCGAGACTGTATGGAAAATTATCGATGCCAGTGCACCCAATGCATCAGATTGCTTCGATTGTCGCAGCACTCGTGTGTCGTCTAGCGCATTGTCACGCTGAAGGGCACGGTGTTCAACGCGTGGACGAACTCTTCGAATTCGAAACTAGATTACAGCACGCTGCTGTTGCTGACGCACCGACGTGGCTACGTTACACACTGCCGTGCTTCACGCTACAATTCCGAGCACTCCAGCAACAGAGGGCTGCAAATGTGTAAAAAATGGTTCAAATGGCTCTAAGCACTAAGGGACTTAACACCTGAGGTCATCAGTCGCCTAGAACTTAGAACTACTTAAACCTAACTAACCTAAGGACATCGCACACACCCATACCAGAGGCAGGATTCGAACCTGCGACCGTAGCGGTCACGCCGTTCCAGACTGTAGCGCTTAGAACCGCACGCTACACCGGCCAGAGCAAATGTGTAAACACGAAGGTTAAAGCAAGGTCTGCAGGAGAGCTTCTGTGAAGTTTGGAAGGTAGGAGACGAGGTTCTGGCGGAATTAAAGCTGTGAGGACGGGTCGTGAGTCGTGCTTGGGTAGCTCAAATGGTAGAGCACTTGCCCGCGAAAGACAAAGGTCCCGAGTTAGAGCCTCGGTCGGGCACACAGTTTTAATCTGCCAGGAAGTTTCACGAAGGTTAAAGATTTAGAACGTTAATACCGTTGTTTTATTTAAAAGGTTTAACAGTTTTGAAACAAAAAAAAAATCGGAGACATAACTTTTCAGGGCCGCTCCGTAAAATTTTCGTTTCCAATTGGTGCACATAAAATGTTTATATTCTGCGACCGTGTTGCATTGTTTCAACTTCATTTTTGTGTCCAAGTTGTTACAATGGAAAGAGTTGCTTCTTACTGCCAATACTCTATTCTGATCTTTAAGTTTTAACCGTGCTCCATGTAAATCCGGATTAAATAAACCATCTGCAAGTGCATCCATTCAGTCCGAAATGTCATCGTGTACGATTTAAATGATTTTTTTTTGCGACACACACACACACACACACACACACACACACACACACACACACACACACAGTAAAAGGGTGCTACTATTAGCAGCAGAATTCTGCTGCGCTGTTGGAAACAGCTGTGAATGACTTGTTTTGAAGCTGGAGATGGGACGAACGGAAACCCAGTGCGCTCGTTACTGGGACCCCAGCAGAACGTCTGTGAGGGTGCTTTCAAAGGGGTGGCACTGCATAAGGGCGCGGCGGGCGTGAAGTGCCCGGCAGTGGAGGGTCCTGTCTGTATGGAGTGTGTGTATGTGGTCACTTAGTAACGAGGAGACGCCGGCAGGCAGTAACGCGATCGCGGCCGCAGGTGTCCCAACGCAACTGCAGTGGCTGCCCGCTTCCGGCGGCTCGCCGTCCTCCCTTTGTTTCCCCCTGACCGCATGCACAGCCACCGTTATTCTTCGCATGTATCTTGTCACGCAGGTCGACGGCTGCGACTGCAGATCGGGCAGATCCGCGTTTCTCAGTGTCGCGTCACACCTGATACTTGTCAAAAACAAACAGCTTACCGAGACCACTAAAGGCGATCATACATGTATCCGCCAGTTTGACAACCACGCATGTTTAAGCACACACGAATCCACTCCGCACTAAACAATTACGGACGTAAAAGCTTTAGTCGGGCTTTTGAACACCTGGAGCTCTGGCAACAACAATTTGCTCGTTTTGATAGACTGACATCATGCGACAAACTACGATAAATAACATTGGTATGTGGCGTAAAGACTTGTTCATAAAAAGAAAAATGAAATGTAAATCTTATTATCACATTATCTGAGTGAAACCTATATCCTCGCGGCACATCACTCCCAACATCAATGCTTTAAAAAGCAGGATACAATCACTACAGAAACCATACCACGACACGAAAAACTGGGAACCAATTACTACTTCCTCGCTAGGTGAAGGGGCTCTGAAACCTCAATTACGCGTCTCTGCACACATGTAATATGCGAGTGCTGAAATATGTAATACTACTATTCCTGCCCACGATTTATAAATTTCTTCCTTTTTCCTCATCCCGTAGTTGGTTCTGGGAACATTTACCTTTTTAAACCAAGCATGTATCTCCGTGACAGGATTAGCTGCTTCATATTTTGTTAAAGGTTCAAAATTGTTCAAATGGCTCTGAGCACTATGGGAGTTAACTGCTGAGGTCATCAGTCCCCTAAGAACTACTTAAACCTAACTAACCTAAGGACATCACACACAACCACGCCCTGGGCAGGATTCGAATCTGCGACCGTAGTGGTCGCGCGGTTCCATACTGAAGCGCCTAGAACCACTCGGCCACTGCGGCCGGCTGTTAAAGGTATTTGTTTGGAAAAAAGGGAGACAGAGGGAGAAAAACGTTAGTTTAATCATCACAAAACATTACCAGGCACTTGACGGTGGTACGCCCTTGCCTTCTTCCTACCTTTAAAGTGACTTATCCTTTCTCCTATAGGAGGGTGGACAGTTTAGTAGATCTTACGGTAGGGTACTTTTGAAACTACAGCTTTTTATACAACACAAGAGGCGATGACTGATGTTTCCGTTTAACAGCGGTGCACAGTTACCGTAGAAAAGCTTTCAGGGAATTCTCACGAGCCAGCAGGAGCGTATTTGACTTTCAGATTTTGGCTAGTTAGGCGCCATCCGGAGGCGTAGTTTATCACTGGAAGTCCTTACATCACCAGCAGCACATGGTCCCAACGATTACACTGTTTTGATGCAAGCTACTAGCGCACAATCTCTTATAAGGACATACCACTGGACTAGGGCTTTGCAAGTCATACTGTCGCAATAACCTAGCAAACTATTTTCGTAGCGGAAGTGTGTCATGCGCATTTATACTGACCCTTCGAAGTAAACAAGAACGTGGGAAAATTTACTGTGCTCCAAACCACATAATTTATTTAACCTGTATGGTCTCCAATATGGCTACCTAGAAGTTTGAGACTCAATCGTCACTGTGTGGGATTCCGGAACAACTGATGTTTCCCTGACGCATTTTTAGAAGTGCACATGACAAATATGAACCTCTTAGCACAGTTTCCCAACCGGCAACAAAAGGCAAGTCACTACAAGATATATGCAAGTAACGGAAACGATTTCAGTTTCTGAATATTTTCATACGGCTCCTACGTTCGGAATAGTGCCTTTCATTTTCATTATGAAGAGAAGTCTAAGGAGCGTGCTCGTTTTTAGAAACATGCTGAAAATATAAACTCCACACTTACACCTGGCTACAGCTTTTTCTTGTAAATATGACACACTTTTTCGCTAGTACAGAATGAACTAACTGGATATACTCGTTATATCGGATGATAGTAATAAGCGTTTTGTTCGTAATTTAGTTGCTCATAGCGCTGATCTCTATGATGCAATTTACGCAGTAACTTACTTTAACGAACTTCTTATCGCGATGTACACGTTCTCCTTATGTACAACCTAATGAGTAACGAACAAACAGTGGTTGGGATCGAGCGAAGGTCAGATTAATTGGCTGGCACAGTAATGGCTTCGCAGAAAGCGTAGCCGTCCGTATCGTTCTCATAGTCTTAATGATGTGCTGTTGCTGTGTGGCCACCATTGGACTGCTTTAGTCTCAGGCTGTACTCCAGAGAACAGTTCATTTAGCTACACGCTTCTCGAACAGGCATGAGACAGAACCGGTTGCAATCCATTGACTGGCAATATCGGAACGTCCCACGTGTTTATCACATCGGGTTAGGTTTTTAGAGACAGGTCTTTCCAGCCGCTCACAACATCGTTAGACTGACCAGCACTTTTATCAAGACCAACGCACATTTGAAACTACTCTTCCAACACTAGGTATAAGTTACGTACGAGAAGACGCCTGGTCTCTCATCGATAGTTCAGCTGTGCCAGCACTTCTGTGTTTCAATCATCTGCAACCGACGAACAGAGAAATCCACCTAAAGCCTAAACGCAAAGTAACTGAGCGGAACAGTACATAAACGTTCAACATCTAAAACATTCACTGATACTAAGCAAGCGAATGGCCCACGAATGAAACAGGTCATTTCGTCTTTCTGCTTTCTTCTCTAGTTGTAATACAGTACAACCCATAGTCTGGATCGTGAAATATGTCACAATTTGGTTGCAATTAATTCTTTGAAATAGATCATTAGCATCACCCAATCTTATCCACGCATGAACAAAGGCAGCCTTTAAACTTTTCCATACATTACAGTTTTTTCAGGAAACGCATCTATGTTTCTCCTACCAGCTTGCTAATGTCATCTAACTGCCTAGCTTCCATCACGTTGTCGTCTCTATCTTTTCTTCGGTTTTCGAATACAGTTAAGAACTTTCTTAGTAGTTCTATATTCCTTTCGTAATTCTGTATGTCCCGTTCAACCTCATTTCATTTTCAATACCGTCATAATGACATCTTACAATCCAGTCAGCTCCCTAATCCATTAGTTTGCTTTCCTAAATCTTCAGGCAATTCCCAATATGCATATCTATTGCCGAGAATCCCTCAGTTTTGTGATGACTTTGGCATCAGTAGCATTGGTCTCGCTTGCAAGTCTCACTCCTTCAAATGGTTCAAATGACCCTGAGCACTATGGAACTTAACATCTGTGGTCATCAGTCCCCTAGAACTTATAACTACTTAAACCACTTAACCTAAGGACATCACACACATCCATGCCCGAGGCAAGATTCGAACCTGCGACCGTAGCAGTCGCGCGGTTCCGGACTGAGCGCCTAGAACCGCTAGACCACCGCGGCCGGCTCTCACTCCTTCAAAACACTCTTCATTACAATTAATACATTCGTCCCACCGGTGCTTCCACTGTTCCAAACATGTTTTCTAATCAGCTTCAGAAAAGGCTTATAGCTGTGTGTCTCCCCCCCCCCCCCCCCCTCATTTTTCCTCTTGACTTCTTCCATGTTGTCAAATCGGTGTCCTTTCATGTCCCTTTTCATGCGTGGAAGTAAGAAAAAGTCGCACGGAACCATGTCAGGCGAGTAAGGTACGTGGGACAGCGGAAGCATGCCATTTTTAGCCAAAAATTGTTATAGAGATGGCTATATGTGCAAGTGCGTTGTCTGCCACAAATCGGATCTTTTACCTCGAACACTTTTGAGCAATCTTCACTTCCAAATAAAAGGTTTCATTGAAAGCCCGACCTGGGAGAGAACAACTCTGTATCAACAGCGCCCTTGGCATTAATAATTATTTTGGTGTTTGATTTTGCGACTTTTTTTTGACGTGATGACGATGACGTCTTCCACTGGCTTGACTTTTGCTTTGGTTTTGGTTGGTAACCGTAACACAATGACTCATCACCAGTAATGACCTCTGACAAAATCTGGATCAGTTTCAAGCTGTTATTTCAAAGCACATGTTTCAACTACGTAGATTTTGATTATCCGTCAGAAACAGAGGAACGAACTTGGCAGCAGCCCTTTTCATTTCCAAAACTTCCGTTAAAATTCGCTGAACCGAGCTTCAAGATATCCCACTAATCTCTTACAGCTGATCAATTGTCTATCGACAATCTCTCAATTTTTTTCCATTTTCAATATTTTCGTCGATTTGGGGTGTCGATGGTTATCGAGAACGAGGTTTGTCATCAATGTATAAGTCGCCATGTTTAAATCGATCTTGCTACGCGTACCCTTGGAGTTTCTCTCCCTCCCCCCCCCCCCCCCCCCACACACACACAGCGTTATCTAGTAAGCTGCTTTCAACATTCAAACAGTTTAAGCAGCATTTTTTACCGAGTAGGAAACAAAATTTCACAGCTGCACGCTGTCCACTTCAAATTGCCATCATAAAGAAACGAAACAAGCACAAGACAGCGCTAGTAAAAGCAGCCACTGCAGATGACAGAACAAGCCGTGTCGACAACACAGGCAGCACTGAACTGGAAATGAATTGCGCTATACACGCCTAGCGGCAAAAATGCGTACTACACAAGCTCCGCTCACGGCGATGTTTCTCCGTTGTGTGTACATGTGGAGGGGGGGGGGGGGGGGGCGGGCAGGTACCCCATCGTGTATTTGTCAGAGCATATCTGCCTCTCAGCACGAATTTATTCGCACATGTCACTTCGTGTAGTGTGCGTTCTGGTATTCGCTTAGCGCCCTATAAACTCTTCAGAGACGTCATTATGGCACAGTGTGCATTATGGCACAGTGTGCATTATGGCACAGTGTGCATTATGGCACAGTGTGCATTATGGCACAGTGTGCATTATGAGCAGCAGGGTGGCTACACGGGACGGAGCTGTCG
This sequence comes from Schistocerca gregaria, assembly GCF_023897955.1. Lineage (NCBI taxonomy): Eukaryota > Metazoa > Arthropoda > Insecta > Orthoptera > Acrididae > Schistocerca > Schistocerca gregaria. Next base: position 232,354,559 of record NC_064920.1, read on the forward strand.
TGGAGCGGCTACCCCGCTAGCCGCCACAGCGGCAGCTCAAGGTCGGCGCCTGGGGCGAGACGGCGCCGAGGCGACGCCCGGACAAGGATCACGCACAAGGGGATCGATAGCGGCCACGCCTCGGGCACACAAAGGCGCGACCCGGCGACCCGTCTCGTCAGCGTCAGCGCCCTCTCCCAGCCCACGGCCGCAAAGTAGCGTCAACCACTATTGCAGTGGTTTCCATCCTGAGGGTAATTACCGCCCTCCTCCTCCCCCCCCCCCCCCCCTGCGAGGGATAAAATGAAATTTTCTCATCATTACTATTACCACTATTCCGTAACACTAATACTGATTACAGAAGTTACCGATAATTATATTTGTCTCAAATAGTAGCATTTACGCGTGACAACGAGGTGGAGGTTACAAGCGAATGTATGAACAACAATTTCCTTTCTAGTGGGCCCGCAGCTTGCGTAAGGTCGAAGAACGACATATTCCATTTAAAGTACACGTTTTCCGCACTATTTATTTATTTAATCGTAGTGATAGAATGTACAAGACGAACTCCTTTCGCGATTTGCGCCGGCCAAGGTAGCCGAGCGGTTCTAGGCGCTACAGTCTGGAACCGCGCGACCGCTACGTCGCAGGTTCGAATCTGGCCTCGGGCATGAATGTGTGTGATGTCCTTAGGTTACTTAGGTTTAAGTAGTTCTAGGTTCTAGGGGACTGTTGACCTCAGGAGTTAAGTCCCATAGTGCTCAGAGCCAGTGGAATCATTTTTCGGCGATTTGCCATTATTAAGTATATGTATTATCTGGTATGACGTGCTCCGTACGGCATCTTGGAGCGTACACGTCGGTTCTCCTTTCATTGTATACGATCATGTTATTTATATCTTTACTTTTACTTTCCGTTATCTACAGTTATTTTTTGACACTTTTTCTGACACCTTCCGCTTCAAAAAATGTTCAAATGTGTGTGAGACCTTATGGGACTTAACTGCTGAGGTCATCAGTCCCTAAGCTTACACACTACTTAACCTATATTATCCTAAGGACAAACACACACACCCATGCCCGAAGGAGGACTCGAAGCTCCGCCGGGACCAGCCGCACAGTCCATGACTGCAGCGCCCCAGACCGCTAGGCTAATCCCGCGCGGCACTTCCGCTTCAGCGATAGTGTGTGTGTGTAATGGAGTTTCCATTTCTGGAGCCAAGCTGTCATAAAAGCTGACAAAAATAGCTTTGTATGATAACGCAAAGTAAAAGTAAACATAAACAACGTGATCGTATCGTAACAAAAAAGACAACCGATATGATAGCTCCAAGATGGCAGACCACGTCATACCAGCTAACACGTATACTACATAATGGCAAATCACCAAAATGGGCTGCTCGTGTAAATTCTATTAGTATGAGTAAAAAGACAGTTCAGCAAAAAAAGTATTTAAATTAAATAACAGTTTCCTTGCTCCTCATATACTCGCAGTCCACTCACTATACACATACTTTCCACTGAGTACCGTAAAAATGAGACATATATGCTTCAATATCTAAAGAAAATGCCTTCGAGTTGCAGGTAGTTCTCGCAATGCATCAGAAACTCCTTCATTACTCATTTCTTAACAGATAAACTAACAAATTGACAGCACAACAAAATAGTAACTATGTACCGGCTACTACATTGCTGTAGGGCTGCACATATTATTATTATTATTATTATTATTATTATTATTATTATTATTATTATTATTATTATTATTATTATTATTGCTGTCTTGTTATGGCACGGTTAGACAAAGCATTATCAGCTTGAAGTCTACCCATTTCTTCAAGTTCAGAAATAAGTAGACCAACAATCAAGCTACAGTATTAATTAACAGAAAATGCAGTGCACGGATTTGAGGTTGATTGATTTCAACTGGGGGTGCCGGTTGTGGATGAGACAAGATCCGCTAGGGAGAGCAGTCGTGCACAGGAATCATGTTTTGTAGCAAATGTCCACCCTGAACGTGGATAGTTAGCTTTCTTTTCTGAGGAGGAGTTGTAGGTTGTACTATCGATGCACTGAAAACTGCTTCATGGTCGTATAAAAAGTTATCAGAAATACGTAGCATCAATTGTCTCATTGCATCATTTGTTCTTGCTTTCATACAACACCTACAAAAACTAAATATTTGTTTCCTAATATTGAAAATATTAGTGTTCAAAGAAAACTAGTTTCGATTCTAACGTTTAGTTAGGTTCTAGTGGTCTTGACAGTGAAGGAAAGGGGGAGGGGTGAGGGGAAGTTACTAGGTAATATAAGATTCCACTCAGGGGTAATGATCTAAGCTCTCACGCGTGTGTACCACAGAGACAACATCTTGCCTCACTGCAAGTTTCACTCGAGTGAATAAAACATGCTTAGCACTTAGGAATTAGTTACCATTTATGAGCACACACTAAATTTTCATTAGCCTAAAATAAAATACGAAAGAAAAACACATACAGACGTATAGGCTGCAGCACGTAACATATGCTGCCACATTTCATAAACAGATGTAGAAAAACAGGGAGGGAAACAACGGGGTTAAACTTTGTCTACCGAGTTTCTGAAAGGTATGAGTATTTCTAATTTCTAGTTTCTAGTTTTTCTTTTTTTTAAATAACGAAATTCGAGCTCTCTTTGAGAGAGAGGATTAGAAGTCTCAAAGAAAACACAGAGAAGGTGCTGAACGTTAATGTCAATGTTGCCGGCATATCGCGCATTCTCCCTTTTTTATGTCCAATGTACGTACAGTCTAAGTATGTTTTGCAACTAGGAGTATCATGAAACTAAAATACAGATTTCAAGTGGAATACGATTTATAGATTGAGCTGTAGATTGGAACAGCCAATATTACATATCATCTGTGGCCGATTCAAATCTCGTTTCCCCTCGAAAAAATTACATAGTCAAACTTGTTTACATGGCAATCTTATCAACTAGAATTGTCAAAACCCATTTTAAGTCATTTGACTACACGTACACACAGGATATAGAAGGTAACAGTCCGTGACAGAAATACTTTAAGCTCCACTGGTTCCAATATTATTCCATAATGATTCAGATTATGAACGGCAACCGCAGTACGTGATAATCAGTATCTTGTTTCTTTCTGTGAGCGAATTCTGATATATGAGCTCATACTTCGATCGTTAAAGTAAAGACCTACGTTTCTACCACGTTTTAAGTTAGTTGTTTCGGTGAAAACTAACTTGAGCTTTCACTGGGATACTACCTATAGGGCATAAAATGACTACCTAGGGAAAACGCAAGCTACTCGTTACTTGTCGAACACTACCACGGTACTTCTAGCCAGTTGTGTGAAATCGTGAAGTGAGAAGTAGAACCGAAACTGTGCAGCCTTTCGGTTTCCACAAAATATTATCGGTACTAAGTCAAAGGAAAAAACAAGGATGGAATTCCGAACATTTGTATTACTGCTAATTCTGCCGAGTTACACAACGAAAATATGTAGAATGTTTCCTAGCTATCTTTGGAGTACGAAACACGAAAGAATTCGAGGCAGGACAACTGCTAACAATAGACGGCGAAGAATTTTTTTTATCATTTGTTCCAGCAGTGTTGGATAAAACTACAAATTAAATTCCGACTAAGATGTGATTAAGAAAATGAAAGTCATGTTCCTGCCGCCAAAGGGAAATAAAAGTATTTGTCGGGAAATTCAAATTGTACGTGGGACAGATAGTGACGAGAACTTTGCGATGAATTTCTTGCACATGTTCATCACGGATTTCAAAATTACTACTGTACTGAATTTGAACTTAATACTTGGAACGAAATTTAGCGTACTTATGTGTTAGAAATATACACGGCGGTGACAGCGTGTTTATTCTCCCAAACAGCAAAGTTGCACTTGATTACATGGCTAAGAGAAGGACGTTCTTCCTCAAAAAAGACAATTTCCTCAAAACAATGATTTCCTAAAGGGTACACAGCGTATAGTTTCACTATCAGTGTGTCCGACGGGGCCCAGACTTCTAAGCTCAAGAAGTCAGTCACGGGCGGCGAGCTAACGGATATGTAGCCTCAATTGAAGCAGTCTGGCCTAATAGGCTCGGTCACAAGTACGGCCAATGGGAGCGTCTACAGTGACCGAGTCCAGACCGGAAAGTATCAATTTAAACTCCTCCCAGAGCCGTCTTGAGCTTTCTGCTAGAGACGAGTAAACAAACGGACCGTCAGCGGTTATAAAAAGCGCGCTTACGGATGAGTCAGTTGTTTGTTGACTGTTTTGCTGAGAGTGACAAATGGTGAAGACATAGCAATTTCAAGGTCTATTTTGCAATGCATTTTCATGAAAATAGTTTGGTTTTATAATCCACCTCCACGCAAGAAAGGAAAATGTTCACAACGGTCTAACACATCGTGGCCCTCCGCGTAAACGCTCCATGACTCGAGAAAGAACATGAAGCAGTGCGCATGCCAGTCACTTAAATCTCAGCAGATATATGCATCGACGACTAATTTGATATCTTTTTCAGGATGCGTAACTGCGACGTCTCATCGTATTATCGATTACTTCCGTTGAAAATCACGCAAGATTCTGTCATTAAGTAACAAGAAAATTCGTTGCAAACCCAGGAATATTAAGATGTTCGTATTTAAACATGAGTCACAATACGTTTAAAGCAGATGTTTACATTGTTTCACAATGTATATTCCCTTTCTCTAGCGCTTATGTAACGAACGAAGTGTACAAGGCGGGATAAAAGGATTTTGTTGGTTTCCGAGACGGCGCGCCCAGCACAAACCACTGAAACCACTCACTGGTTAATAATTACGACAGAAAGTTACATTTATTACACGAAAGTCTAAAAGCTGCCTTATCAAAAATAATTTAATACACGTTGAGGCTAGCAACGTAAAGAACGATCAAAGATAGCCTCAACGTCTTTGTTTACATATCGTAAGTTATTGAAGAAAAACCGTCCTGTGATGAGGCTTGGGTCCAACAACGAGACTGAACTCATAAGATATAGCACATATAGAAATAATCCCAGGTTTTCAATGTGCGAAATGTTTAAGACTTCTCTAATAGTGCTACTGACCCGTCTCCAATGACACCTCTGTCAAAAAGACAAATTTAAAAAGTTATCTTAAGGCTTTCCCAGCCTGACTGACAGGTAACACAGTTTAGCGTGACAGGTTTTCATGAAAAAAATACACCCTTCAGACTGGCAGGACACAGGTATATAATCCGTGTAATCCACAGCTGCCTTCCTTACTTCGTACGGTTTTCCAACGATAAGGTAATTCTGAACGTAAACGCAAGACGACAAAATGTTGATAACGCTACTTGGGACGATTAAGCATCTCTTTTTGCTCCTTCGCCTTGCCCCTCCAAGCATTGCTACTTATCTCAGCCCAGTACTAAGAGAGATTTGCGGTTCCTAATATCATGCAACCTGAAAAGTAAAGGGATTTTTTTTTTCCTTTTCGGAGCAACGCTCACTAATACCAACGCATTGTTAATGTTGCAAATAGACTGGGCAGTCGCATAAATAAGAGTTTTTTGCATAATTATGCAACTCTCACCTATTTTGCTTAAGAAGACGGAAAGAAAGAAAGGAAGAAAATCAGGAACAATAAGGTTTAACACGCCGTCAATTCACCAAGGTCAATTTAAAAATAAGCACATCTTAAAATATTACTCTCTCAGTGTATATTTTTTTGTTATTGGCTCTTAGCAAAATTACACTTCTATCAAACTTTTAACGGTTAGCTCACGTTCCTGGAGAACGGTGGACCGCACGAATACTTAATTCGGGCCACATGAAACTCGCGAGCCTCAGTTTGACGACCACTGCACTCTTGACGCTACATTATTTGACAGTCTGAAATTGTGGTTAATAAGGTCTAATAATGGTCTATGGTAAAACAATAACACGCGATCTAGTGT